>NC_047664.1:18020474-18320474 GCF_011762505.2 Arvicanthis niloticus
AAGCTGGGATAGTCGTGCTACATTACCACAACATTAAAAAATTCCCAAAATTTCTTGGGCAGAATATCCTAAGAGGCAAGAGGAAACCAAGAAATGTTCATACGTAGGAAGAGGAGGAAGAAGGTCAAGCGTTACCAGTTTCAGACTCTATCTGCCTAAGAAAATAGCATACGTTTGTCAATATTCCTAAATCAGAGGTATGGGCTCTGATCAAGAACTACTATTCCAGGCCCTTTCTGGCCTTCATTTGTACTTCAAACCAAGGGCTTCCAATCTGTCTTGGTTACCTAGTCAATTCTTAAACGAAGCTTGAGTACCTGCCACCTGCTCCTTAGCAAATGGTGTTAGTTTTAAGAGGCTGATAGAGCTCAAAGTAGAGAAACATTACTGCATACTGCATCCTTTTTTCCCCTTTCAAAAGTGTTTGATAGTACAGTAAGCAGAGTGGGCACTAGAGAGCTGTCATTAGCTTAATGGTTTTCTTCCTTCTAGGAACCAGAAAAGAAAGCAATAATTTTCAGGTTAGCCAATTCCAAGACTCTACTGTATTTTGAAAGTGTGGATTTGGCTTGAGAGAACTCATCCATACGACTTGGCTCTGCTCAGTCACACATTCACTAATGTTTTCATGTGCTATGTACAATGGTAAGGTTACTCAGACATGATCTCTCAGATGGACAGGAAAAGCAGCCAAACTAACAGGCTCTCCTGGAACCATGATTCCACAACAGGAATGGATGTGTGTGCTGTACCCTGATCAATACACAAGGGAAGAATTATATTCCGGGCTCTGGAGAGCACAAACTAAAAAACAACACCTTCTGAGTGACCCTAAACTGAAGAAAAGGAAATCTACAACCTTGGACATGGTGGGACGCACATGAGAAGCTAATGTGGCCATAGGTAAAAGGATGATGGGTTGCAGAGGAGAAGGGGATTTAGTGGGAGCAGATGCAGGCCACAAAGTAGACTGGTAAACCTTGAAGAGCCTTGGACATCTTAGAGATTATAGCAGGAGTTCGAAAACTCGGAGAGCCATGAGTGAGCTACTAAAAATCAAGAGAGTAGTTGATGAAGCTAACAAGGCAGTTACTAGGAGATCATTGCAGACCACAGAAGACTTGATGTAAGCACAGAGTGAGACAGCAACCAAACTGGAACACGGATAAAAGACTTGACAAACACAGCATATGGGTTAGAGAAATGGCTCAGCAGTTGACAGCATGGACAGAGGACTTGAGTTCAGTTCTAAG
Source organism: Arvicanthis niloticus (assembly GCF_011762505.2). Lineage (NCBI taxonomy): Eukaryota > Metazoa > Chordata > Mammalia > Rodentia > Muridae > Arvicanthis > Arvicanthis niloticus. The sequence goes on from NC_047664.1 coordinate 18,021,728, forward strand.
CATCTGCAATGCAAATATTTTAAAATGTATGAACACATATATAGAATATATAATATATACATATACAATAGATATATTATATATAATATATAATACATACATATACAATAGATATATATAATATATACATATATGCAAGCAAAAACCACATACAATATTAAATCTCATAAATCTATAGAAAGGAAGAAAGGAAAGAAGGAAAGAAATTCTAACATAGAAATAAAAGATACCACAAAGCCCTTAGTCTTGAAAGGAATACAGATTTAGAAACCAAGTGCAGTGAAAATGGAAAAGATAAAGGAAAGGGCTAAAAGGCAGCTTTTCAGAAAACCTCCACATTATGCTGTGTCAACTTCAGACAGCAAGTTAAATATGTTTCTAGTAAATTGTTTTCTCACTAAAGTGGAGTGAGAAAGCAAAGACAACGACGTGCACAGACACTGGCCAGAGGGGAGCGTCATTGTCAGTTACTGCAGACACCACAATTTTTGAATCACATCTAGAGAAAGAAGAACCCCCACATGCATTAGTCCCATTTGCAATCAGTGTTACTCAGCATATCAATTAAAAGCACAAAGTGCTCTCCCCACATTCCTTCCACTGAATTTTCAAATATTTATTGGTACATTACACTGAACATTTCATCACAATTAGCGTGGAAGTGATACAAGGCCCGTGGAACACACTGAGCTTTTCATTACAAGAGTGGTTGAGTAGGGCAAAGACTAAATTGTTAATATCTTAAAAACAAGAGCATTAATTATTAAACAGAAATCGTAATATATGGAGTTATCTGTAAGAGCAATGGAATATGCCATTTAGTCAGTTTTTAATCCCCCATTAGTGATTTCTAACAGAAGCCATATTAAGTTGTGGAAAGAACTGAGAAACATTTCACGAACCCACATGTCATAGATAAGATATTGGCAATAAACCCACTAAAGGCAGAACTGCAATCTCACTTAGGTTGCCTTGGTCTTACCTTTGAGTAAATCAAGATGAAGTGAAATTGAAATGAAAAATAATCAACACTGTGCTCTGGAATATAGACACATCTCTATGGCTGGGTAAAAATAAAGTTACATGGAAGGAAGAAGAGAGGAAGAAGATAAGGAAGAATAAAAGGACGGAGGAAAGGCAAAAAAGAAAGGAAGAAAGATTTGGTGGTTTGGTTTGGTTAGGTTAGTTTTGGTTTGGTTTCTTGACGGTATGATGAAGAAGCAATTTCAGGAAGCAAGTGTTTACAGGGATATATAGTCTGTTGTAGCAACAGGTAGATCTGTGCAGAGCAGTGTTCAACAGCTGCTTCCTTACATCTTAGCAGAGCAGAAAATAGACAAAGAGATTGGAAGCTTGCCCTGGCTGTAAACATTTGATAAGAGTGTCCTAAAGGTCCACTTCTTTCAATAAGGCTCCCACTCATTGGTTCCGTGGCCTTTCAAAGAGCTCCTCCCACAGAGAACAGAAGGTCTAACAGCCACATGAGGCTGTGGGAGACATTTTACATCCAAACCATAAACAGAAACGAAAAGCAAGGGAACAGAAGGAAGGAAGAAATGAAGCATAAGAGATAAAAAGCAAAGAAGAAAAACTTTGAATACTCGCAGCACCTAAGTCAACTTGCATCAAAATTTCTGTTTAAAAAGTCATTAAAAGAGACAATGAAGAGTTGGGGTTTTGTTTTGTTTTTCAATCAATTAAACTGTTCCTTGCCTCTCATTGAAAGTTAAAGGACTAAAGATTGTCTCATTAATAAGACAAAGCCTAGATTTCTAAAATTCCTTGCTGCCCGGGCATTCTGTAGGATGCTCAGCAGTCTCCTGGGAAAAGTGACGCTAGCACCTGAGTTCTATCCCTTTTGCTTATAGAGAGCTTCCTTGTGATGCCTCCTTTCCCCACTGGACTTGCTGTGAGTTGCTCAGTATAACAAGAAACCAGAGGACAAGGGAGAAGCTGGAGGAAAAAGGGCAAGGTAGAAACTGCAAAACACTTCATGAAAACCTTCAATAAATGTTCAGCCGGTTTCTGAACTTTGTGTGTGTACACATGTGTAGGTATTTGTGCACATTCAAAGTGCATACTTGTGCATGTGGTTACGTGTGTGTGTGTGTGTGTGTGTGTGTGTGTGTGCACAAGAGCATGTTCATGTGTGTGCATGTGGGAGAGCATATGTCATATTATATTATGCTTGTGGACATCAGAGGACAATCTTAGCACCAGTCCTTACCTCCTACTCTGTTTAAGACAGATGTCTTTGCTGTTTCCTGCCCTGCCTGGGTGCCAGGCTGCCTGGCCCATGACCATCCAGAGATACTCATGTGTCTGCCTCTCATCTGGCTGTGGGCCATCATGCTTGACTTTAGGTGACTCCATGGATTTGAATTCATGTTCTCACCCTTTCATGGCAAACTGTTTACTCACCAACACGTTGGTCCAAGCCCTCTTCTAGATTGTGTTTCAGGAAAGAACTCACACTGAAATATTCATCCGTTCATTAACCCCTCAGCAATCAAATGGATTAGTCTCAGATCCCTAAGGAGAACAAGATGCAGGGATGTACATAAAATGGTGGGGTATCTTCATCGTCCCGTATGCTTTGCGATGCATCTAGATTATTTACAATCTGGAACATAATGTGTATTGCATAATATGTACTGTATAATGTAGTTATTGTGTCATGCCATACTCTTTAGGAAATAGCGACAAGAAGTCTACTTATGCTCAGAGCGAGACTTGTTTTTCAAATGTTTTTGAGTTGTTTGTTGAAATCACGGATGTAGTACCCCTGGGGCACAAAGAACCAACTGCACATTATACATTCAGCTTGCTCTCACTTCTACTCCCCTCGTTTCTACACTATGCTTCAAATTGGGGTGATTTCAAACTCTCAGCGTTTAAATTTGAACCCACACTCACATTCATGGGATATTTTTTTTAAAAATGAACGGCTCTTCCCCAATCTCATGTACTTAGATTTATAATAAAATCTTGGAATCATGTATTCTAATAATGGGTTAAAGATAGGTCTACTTGTAATCCAGATATAATCTACGTATCCTTTGAGAAGATATATAGAAAGGAACATTCGTGGCTCCAGGGGAACTAGAAGTTTCTCCTTCAGCTTTCTCATAGAATTCAATGGGGCGACAGGATAATATATTACATTAACAAAAGTAGAGCCAGAGGCTGACCGACCAGCCACTCCCATTCAGCCGCTAATTTAACTCTCACATCTTCCACATGCAATCCTGCTGTGGAGTGAACGGTCACGTTCAAAAGGCGCATGGCTGTGTATGGAAGAGCTGCTCAGATCCAATCAGACCCTGGACTGAACCCTCAAACATCCTCCCTCTAGCCCTGCTCAAATGATCGGCATAGACACCAGGCCGGTCTTCACTGTAAAACCAAACGGAAATGTGCCCAGTAAATTCCAACCTTCAACTTTCTCAACAAAAAGCCACAAGGAATCAGCTTAGTTTGTGACTATCTCTTCGTACCCAGGATCCTCAAAGACAAGGGATCCCTGGTGAGCCTCTGGACACCAAATATCTCAAACTTGTACATTTCTGCTGCGGCTCTGGGCTCTGCACTACAGTCCTCAAGGGGTTAAGCCCTGCCATTCCAAAGTTCAGTGAAGGGGCAGGCTTAACTGAACAGCGGGATTTTTAGAATGTTAATCGGCAGCTCTCCTCCGATTGGCTCAGAACAAATGCAAGGTACAGTAAATTGTCCTTGTCAGCTCAGCTCACATGATGATATGCTTTATTTCTAGACATGCCTTGAATCTGTCCCCTGAATTTATGTTCAGAAAATAAACACTTCCAGACGGCAATAAAGCATTCCCTTGCGGCTGGGGATTGCACAGTCTCAGACCCACCAAAGCTCTTTTCCTGGGCAGTTTAAGGGCCTGAGCAGTCGAGGGTCCAAAAGTCATCTCGCTCTCACTTACCAGTCTGGCACACATGACTTTTTACTACAACCAGAACCCCAGTTCCAGGATCGCCTCTCATCTCTCCCCTTTTCCTTCAGTCCACGCTGCCTCCACCGTCAGCTTTTGTTGCTGTTGTCTTTTGTTTGTTTTGTTTTGTTGTCCTGTAAAAATCTTTCTTTCTGATATTGACTCAGGCGAAAACCGTGCTTTTGGCCAAGTGGTCAAATTGAAAGGAAGTTGATAGTTCATCGATCTTCCTTATCTGTTCCTTATCATAAAGCAAGATAGATTATGGGAAAAACTGTATGTGTTCCAAACTTCAGTCTCCATGTTGCAGTTTTGTCTCGATCTGAGATTTTTTTTTTTGAAATTTTTTACTTTCCATTAAAACATCTTTGATCAAGTAAATTTCATCATTTAAATTTCATCATTTTCTAAGAAATATAATAGTATATATATATATTATATATATATATAATATATATATATATCTTCTAATATACTAAAAGTAAATATAGCACTATTAGTACTACACTGGTTACCAAAGTTCCCAATAATCATTTTCCTTGCACAATTATAGAACAACACAAAATCACAAGGAAGATTACTCACAATATAAATAAATTAGGACAATAACAAAGATAGCAAAATTTCACCAGGTGACTTTATTTAATAAACACTAAAGTAAACAAACAGCTGTTTCCCTTTCACCTGAGACAGTGAATGAAACAACCTGTGGTCAGGTGATTTGCTTTTTGGCTTGTGAATAGTGGTCTCCAGGTATTACTGGTTAGCTCCTAGCTTGTGTTTACAATCACATTGTATTACAACTTGTGTTACAATCACAATGTATTTACAATGGTGTCCATAATGACAAGTCCTCAGAGAAAGAGCTTACTGAGATGTCAACAGAGCCACTTGGATGAGGAACAGCCTAAAAACAAAGAAATGAGAAGATGCTGGCATCTTATTGCAAATCCAAAGTATGGAGGTTGAATTGGGATATACATGTCTCTTTAAAACTGGAGAAAGGAAATTTAGTGACTTCTAGTTGTAGGCAAGCCTCTGTTGATGAATATAAGAGCCACGGCCAGTAATTAAAACCATGTGGTTTGCCAGAGAATAAATTGCATCAGGTGTCTACAGTTCACTATTAATAGAGGTTGCCACTGAACCATGGGAGCTGTTTCCCTCCTGGCTTCTCTCTTACTGTGGTAATTCTCCTTCAGAAGAGAGCACCGTGGAAACCTAACAGAAGGCATTCTTGAGACCTTCTCAAATTCTCTACCAAGAGACTATGACATCACTCCAGTTCACACATGGAAAAATTTAGTGTCAGTGCTAAGCCCTTCCCTTGGTGAGTTGGTTGATCAGACTCGTACAGTGAATGTTCTTGAGCTCTTTCTGTTTGCTACTTCCACCATCAGTCTTATCTAAATTTCTCATCTAAGAAAGCTAAGGAAGGTTTTATGCTTTCTTTCACCTTTGATTGCCATTGTTCATAAGCAAGGATTTTTCTCATTAAGCTATGAGAATAACTTAAGGTTATATCAAATGAACTTTACGTTAGGAAAGTGAAGAGGAATGGTAATATAAGCTACAAAATGCAACAGCAATCCTGACTGAATTGGAATGACAGACATCCAGTTGTATCTTTTCTTTCTTGTTCACTTGACTTATATTGATTGAGCATCAAGCAGCTCTCCTGTCCTGGAGATGCAGTGTTCCAGAGAGACAAACTTCCACCCTGCAGAACATTATGTCCCAGTAGAGAGGAAAATCATAAGTATTAGATACAAAAATGAAAATATAATTCAAAATAGACAGGTAGTATGGAGCAGAGAGTGGATAAATAGCTGTAAAAGATGTGGCCGCCATATCCTCTGTATGCAGGTTTTTACACCAAAGTGCAAAGGAGCTTGTCACATAACATTCTAGACAGTGGCAGTTTATGGGAAAAAGTCATAATCAGAGACAAGATTGGGAGAGGCAAGGGTTCTAGAGAACAGTATGGGAGGGGAATGATCATGGAATTGTAAGACTGAGATGAGGTAAGAGGGGCTTGACCCTTGGACTCACAATAGCACTGGGACTTAGTAGAGGTGGTTTGTTGTCTTTGTTGTTTGTCTTTTTATTTTATGTAGTGACAACCACAAAATAAATTTGATCAGATTATATATATATATATATATATATATATATATATATATATATATGTGTGTGTGTGTGTGTGCGCACGCACGCATATGTGTGTGTAATATATATATATTGTATACAAATAGTAATATACATGTGTGTATGTGTATAGATAGCATATGAATACAAATAGCAATAGCACAAAAGGTCAGATGTATTGGAAGACGTTGCTGTACTTGAATGAGAAATGATGTCACCACTTGAGATTCCAGTTGTTCAAGTTAGAAGTCTAAAAAGTATCCTTGATCCTTGATTCTTTTGTTTGTTTGTTTCATCTAAGTCTTGATGGTCCTCATACACTCATGTATTTGAATGGTTAGTTACCAGGCAGTGGGAATATTTTAAAGAAGGAGAAGGAGCTGAAGAATTAGGAGTTGTTGAAGGATGTATAGAACTGGAGGTACACTTTGAGGTTTAAAAAGCTATGCCAAGCCCAGAGTTTCTCTCTTAGACTGTAGATCAAGATGTAGCTCTCAGCTAGATTGCTTTCTGCCACCATGCTCCCTGCCAGAATGATAATGGACTAACTTTTGAAACTAAAACCTAATCTTCAATTATTCTTTTCTTTTATAAGAGTTGCCGTGGTATGGAGTCTCTTCACAGAAACAGGACAGGGACTAAGACAGAAGTTGGTGCCAGGAGTGCAGTATTGCTTTAACAGGCCTGGACATGCTGCTCATTGACAGAATATTGGCTATGTGACTTTGGATTAGGAAAGTAGTTGAAGGCTTTAAATAGCCCTTAGTGGACAATACCAGCAAAAGCATGAGAGACAGTGGTGCTGAAGGCAATGTAGATCCAAAAGGTTTCAGAGATGAAAAAGGTGACCTAGAAGATCATTCTTGTGATATTTTGCTAAAGAATATGGCTGCTTTGTGTCCTTATCTGAAAATTCTGCCTGAGGCTAAATTGACGTAATTTTAATCCACGGAATTTTATGGTAGCTTAGTATTGACTGTGTTGTACGGTTATTAGTAATTACTCAAATGCATACCTATTATGAAAAGGAACAAATGTGGGGCAAGCTGAAAAGAGAAATTCAAATCCAAAAGCTGATGAAAATGTACTTGAACAAGGGGCCCATGGTCCAGCCCCAGCAGCAGCAGAACTTGACAGCGTCTTCCACATAATTTTAGTTTTAGAGTCAAGGATACAAGAAAGATTGTGGAATCGTCTTCTTTGTCTAAGCAACGCTGTTGAGCCAGACATATGCCAGGTGTGTCCTTGCATCAAGGCCTAGAGAGGTCATTTTGTGAAGCTGCGAAGGTGAAGACTAGAATGTGTCAGAGATCCTAAGATGTTGGAGATGCCAGAGTTGTGGGATAACTGTCCAGGAGAGCTACAGACTTGGTGTACAAGACAGAGAAGTGTACTGCAGTCAATAAAGTTGAAAGGAATTCAAGGTCTGAAGAATGGTTTGACATCGAACATGGAAATGCAAAATTTGGAATTTGTTCTGTTTTTAGGTCTTGCTTGGGTTGTGTCTTCACTATGCTCCCTTTCATTTCTTTTATAATGGAAATGTATATTCTGTGCCATTGTTTGTTGAAAATATGTGATCTGCCATTTGGTTTTTTTACAGTGGGTGAAAGTTAACAGAATATCATCAGTCTCAGAAGGGACTTTGAACATCTGCCTTTTAAACAGTGTAGAGACTAAAAAACTATGGAGGTTTTTTTAAGTTGGACTAAATGAATTTTGCATAATGATATGGCTGCAGGCCTATGTGGTTCAAGGAGTAGAATGTGGTAGTTTGAATAAGAATGCCCCCCATAGGCTTATATATTTAAATGATTAGTCACCACTGAGGGACATTATTTGAAAGGATTAGGAGTAGAAGGTGTGGCCTTATTGGAAGAAGTATGTCACTGGGTATTGTGGGCTTTGAGGCTTCAAAAACTCAGAGTGACTCTCAGCCTGTGGATCAAGATGTAACTCTCAGCTACTGCTCCAGTGCCTGCCTTCAAGCCACCATCCCCTCCCTACCAGGATGATAATGGACTAACCTTTGAAACTGTAACCAAATTCTCAATTATTTTTTTGTTTGTTTTGTTTTATAAGTTGCTTTGGTCATGATGTCTCTTTGTTATAATAGAAAAATGACTAAGTAGGTCATTTCTATCTTTTGCCAAGTAATAGCAATTACATAGTCATCATAAAATCTCAATGGCATACACTAAAATACACTTATTTAGCTGTCATATCTCTGTTTGGGCTGATGTTGGTTAATTTGGCTAAACAAACTGGGTGTCTTCTGATCTTTCTGAGAACATTCACATATCTGTATGGATTAACAATTTTCCTCCGTCCATTAGAAGAAATTTAGCTAGGAAGTCTTTGCTCTATGTAACTGTTAATTTTCTGCTGGATCCATTGATCTAATCCAAGGACAATATTCTAGCAACAATGGGAGAGACTCAGAAGCTGACCTTCCACACAATTCCTGGATGTCTTCTTCCATGTCTACTATTTCTTTCATTGGTAATATGTGAGTATCCAGCTGAACTTAAACACACTTCATGGGGTAGGGTAAAATGACCTGTTGTAAATGTGATGCTAGTCATATGATCAAGACCAATCTCCTTGGACTAAGAAAGTCAGTCTCCCATGGAATTGAGGGCCTGGAAATTATTATTTTGTAAGAAATAAAAAGGTTCCTTTATCTCAGTTGCACACTTTATTCATTTCTTGTTTAATATTCAATTCCTTGGACTGGGATTCAAGTTTCCTTAACCCATGTAAAAATCTAGAGACCGAAACTTAGTTATTCATATGGATACCAAAAGAAGTTTGGCTATAATGAAACTAGCTATAGTTGTGCTTACTTTTATATATTATTGCTCATCACTCTGTATATATTCAAGAAACTCTCTTCATTTTTCAACAAAATTATATTTAACTACCCTATACACAATTTCACATTTGCTTTAAGTGTCACAGTTCAGATAAGGAAACGCTGTGAAGTAAAAATCTAGAATAGTGCTCGATAGTAAACCAGGGACTATATATTCCTTCCAATCTAAATTTCACAATAACCTAGAACCTTGGTTCCTATTTTCTAGAAGAAAAAAACTGAGATTCAAAAGTGTGCAACTTACTAAGAGCAAGTAGTTCCTTAGTGACAGGGAATAATTTAAGTTAAATTTGATTCCTTAGACCAAGTCTCTTGGTCAGTCAAATCAGAGTTCCTCTTCAGCAAACCCTTTGCTTCTGTCTTAATTTCTACCAGGGAAAGGAATCCTTGTCCTTATTGTACTGGAGTACATAGTAGGTGAATTCTACATGTAAATATTCATAAACAAGAGTTTGATAAATCTCAACACATTAGGCAATCTAATTAATAGCAAATTATACCCTGGGATGCCTTTTGTCGATATTTCACACACATGAAAGGTTTGTTTAGAAAAATGACCAGAAAAGCATTCATTTTCACTTTTCTACGGCAGATTGCTATGGGCCACTTGTCAATGGAACTATAAAATATAGCTTTAGCTATTTTTATATTCACTAAACAATATTTGACTCATCTGCTATCTTTTAGGGGAAAAAGAAAAAAAGAAAAAAAGAAAAAGAAAACGACTATTGAGTCCTAGTAGCACTGGATTGAAAACTGGCTGAAAGAAACGCCGCTTAAAGAGATCAGTAGCTATCAGCTCAGAAATTAGTTGGCGGCCTCTGGATCAGAGGTGGCACTGGTGTTCCATAAGTTTATTAACAACCTGAAAGATGGGGTGAATAGCAGGGCAGTGAATTTCTCAAAACTCTATAATTATTTATATGCTAAACATAGATGTAGTCAATGATAAGAGGTGGGAAGAACTTCAGAAAGACCAAAGGTAGTTGTGTAATCGAGCTCCACAATGGTGAATGGAATTCAGCGTAGCAAGTTCAAGGTAAGCCACGATGGAAGAAGCAATTCAAACTACTCACACACAGTACACTAATGGCTGCTGAATTACACACAGCCTCTTAAGAAAGAAATGGAGATGCCACAGTCGATAGCTCAAAGAATATGTTGACTTGACACACAGGAGAAGATTAAAATATAAATGGATATGATAGTGGGTTATATTAACAAGGAAATCAAGGATAATATGAAATAGTATGTCTTTGTTATACATTGAAGCAGCTCTACAGTCATTCAGGAAATGCAAAATTAAAAAGTCACCTTGAATGTTGCCTTTAGTCAAGAAGACTTTGTCTGCTTAAAAACATAAAAGGAAAATGAAGAAAAATCCAAGGAGAACAGGGAAACCTTCTAAGATGAACCGCTAGAATTCCATATGGAAAACATGAAAGATTTCATGTCTTGAGCAGAGGAAATAAAATAACAAGAAGCTGAAAATGGGGAAGGAAAGCCTATCTGGATTTTTTATTGTTTCCATTGAAAACATGGAGTACAGTAGGCAGGCATGGAAGTATGTAAAATAGCAAGTGGAATCTTACAGTGAGTCTTGCTTAGGTAAATAGGATGTTAGACTGACTGGAGACAGACACAAGATCACACACGCTGAACACTGGACTCCTGCTACAAGTCTTGTAAATGGTTGTGATGGTTTTATTATACATTTTCCAAAGAAAGAACAATTTCAGACCAGAATATTTATAACCATTAGCACCACAATGGGATGTTTTATGAGAAATATCTCTTTATAAATAGAAAGGATGTGAAAGCTGAATGTATTCACACCAGAAGGGTTGGTGTCTTGAGACATTCATATCAGTGTAGCTTCCACTGAAGTCAATGAAACCAAGAATATCTCTAAGGATGCCATTAATAAATACCATACAGAGTTTGTTGTAATCCACCAGTATTAATCTCATAAAGGGAGAAATTGGTGTCTCTAGGCTCTTAAAGACAGGCTGCTGTCAAAAGTATTTGAACAGAGCTAAAGATAGGAACAATTTAGATTTTGTTAGAAGGAGAGAAAGAGAGAGAGAGAGAGAGAGAGAGAGAAACGAGCGAGTGAGTGAGCAGCGAGTGGACCTGTTTTAGATGTTGATGTAGGGTTACTATTTTCACAGTCCTCTTTCCTGGAAGGAAGTGTGAAGAGGAACAGATATCAGAAGCTAGACAGGGTAAGCATATGGAGACTGTCCCCTTTCATGATGTGCTTCTCAGTACAGCAATACAACTAACACTGAGCCACATTGGCAAAGAGGGACAGTACATTCCTTTCTCTTAGCTAATTCACAAAATAACCTATAAGTAGGAGACATGTTGATTCAGAGCAAGGATGGCTGAAGTGAAGATTGCCACATTGTAGTTAGGAATACATAGCTGCCTCTTAGGTGTGGATGGATGGTGGTATGTTTCTAAACAGACGGTTTCTTCTTATTGTTAATGGAAAATTAAAAGATTGTCTATTCACCAGTTGAAAATGTAAGTTTTCCTGTAAACATTTTCCAAAGCTTGAAAGACCTCAAGTTACATCAAAAACTTCTCTCAGAAAATCAGTTCCCTTTATATTTCTGCTATCTCCTTCTTTATTCCTAATGCCCAGTGGTTCTTCACTGTCACTCATCTCTGCTGCCTACCCTTTCAGGATGCTGTCACCCTGAATTTACTTCATTCTTATCATCACCAAGTGGTTCTTCCTCAAACACAGGAAGCCAAGTTCCTGAGGCGCAGGTTATACATTCAGTAATCAGAAAATAGATATCAACATAATAACGCAGCACATTTGAAACATGGCTGTCTATACAAAGAACTAGGTGTGCCATTGGAACCCTTCGGAAGGGAATGCTTCAGAGTGTAGTGCCTTCCTCCTCTGTCCAGAGGTCACAGCTCCAGACAACTGCAATAGCAAAGACTCCTAACCTCTGATTTGTCTCCAGAGAATGTTCCTGGTTCCCTCACCAAGCTTCTTAGATCCTTCTGCTCTTTCTCGCAGTGCCCAAACTCGGTGCTTGAAACAATGAGACAATAAAATTTTTAAAAAGTAAATATTAAAAAATAACATTTGTTTCCTTTGAAGAAAGCTAACAATTTATCAGAGTGACTGTAACTGTGTAAATATTAAAGTAACTGTGTAAATATTAAATGTAAATATTTTAAAACAATTTATCAGTTAGAGATTGATTAATTCTATTAATCACATAAACTTTGTGATGATTTAAGCCACAAATTCTATGTAATTTTTACCAGGCAACTAGAAGCTTTGAGCTTTTAGTTTCTAATCTACAAAACTGTGGAATTAGAATATTTCTAAGCTATAGTCTAATTCAATCAATGGGGTCAGAGTTGAACTTTCCAATATGAGTCTTAAGTTAACAAGAAGAGCCAATAGAGATGAAACTTTGGGGCATGACTGTTCTCATGTCTGAGTTTTCTGTAGAGTTGTATAATGGTTAGGAAGGCTGCTTTTGCTGCCATTTCATGTCAACCAGATCTACTCAAAGCCCTCAGAAATCACTGTTGTTTACCATGTACGTAAACCAGACACCACTTCTTTTTCAGCTTCTGTATTCTATTCTCAAACACTTCAGGAACTTCAGGAACCTTCTCCCACAGGCTAGTAAGTGACTGTGCACCTTGGCAAAAAAGAAAAGCATCCTTTGCAATTCTCCCACTACTGTGACAGGCTGATACTTGCTGCCTAAGCAGTAGGCCTTCTTCAACCCTTTTCAACTGAAATCTCAGATAGGAACACTTCAAATTCTCCTCAAACAATTCACTTTTGAGCTGAAGATGAGCCATCATCATTGAGCAAAAGCTGCCTTGAGACATCTGCTGATAATTAAGAGGTTCACATGGGTCATAAGCAGCCTGTCCCTTCAAAATCTCTCAGCACCATCCTTCCTTTGCAGTGACAAAAAGCTCTGTGCATGAGCTATCTCATATGCTCCTTTTTTGTTCTTCTGAACTACAGTTTGGTATTGATCCCTCAATATAATCAAGAGAAATGTAATCTATAGAGTGGTAACTCTATGTGGAATTTAGACAGATTTCAGTTACATGAAGGGTATGTATAGAATTCTACCCAAACTGTTCTATACCCATTTTCGATGGTGATGCCAAAAATGAGAAGTTTTTCCCAAGAGAGGAATTCCTTTTCCTTTTAAGCACTAGACATACAATATTTCCAAGCCTCCCTTCTGGTCTTGTGACTGGGTACAGGCCAAGAAATGATAATCTCTTCTTCATTCTCCATGTTCTACATACATCCTTATTTTGATTGTGTTGAGGGGCAGCTGGCCCAGCAGATGCAGCCACCACAATCCTGGTAACTCTAGGATTCAGTGAGAGCAGACAATAGTAGCTGAAGCAAAATTAAAATAACTTTAGCCACTTGTTAATTGTTTTTTTTTTCTTGGATACTTCAAATTCAAATATGATACTAGACATGCTTAATCTTTATAAAGGGATGAAACCAGTCAGAAGTTTTGAATTCATCTGTCACAGACATGTTTTCTCTGAAAGGCACCAACTGTCTTCTAAGAACATAGAGATCTGGAGTGGACAGTTGGGGGACAGAGGCTAGAGCTTAGACGATGACATTAGAGCTGAGTCATTCAAAAGAAAGAGTAAGATTCAGGGAGACATAGAAATTAAGCAGAGATATGTTCCTCTCTGACATCCTTCCGTGAAACCATGGGCCACAAGCAAACTGGTCCGACAAACAGGATTGTCATGATTATTTATTTCATTGCTCAAATCAGAATTTCTCATCTAGTTTTGCTTTAGAAGTGTGTGTGTGTGTGTGTGGGGGGGGTATTTGGAAATCTAAAAAACACCAGTCTTGGTACTGTAGTAATTATAACCCTTTACTTACTGAGTTCTACATTTTATTTAAAAATTCGTTGATGGCAGTGTTGAGTAAGATGCTTCATAGGGCCGAGTCAGGAAGCAGGAGAGCTGAGATCTACCCAGGCACCAAAGGAAAGTATCACACCATGTAAGTATTCAACCAGCTTATCCAAAAAAAAAATAAATAAATAAATAAAAATAAAAAATAAAAAAAAAAATCCCTGGTGTCTATTTGCTCACGTATATGTATAATTGCAAAACATCACAGTGTCAAAGGTAGATGTGCAAGGCTGGAATCTATGTGCTAAGTCTGCCTACCAGGCTTATGAGGTGGAGTGTTGGAAAGGTTACCTTTGTGTCCAGCCATACAAGTGACTATATTGCCTGAGAGAGGAGATACAGATTTCTAATCAGCTGTCATGTTAGCAAGCCTTCTCAGAGACAATGGCAGTGGCAGAGTCCCTTTTGAGAAGCCATTTTGTGTGAGCTCAACACACAGCTTTCCTTATTTGGATGGAATCACCTCATGACTCACACACATAAAGAGTCTGGTGCCCAAGTGGCTTTTCTTTTACTCTCCCATTTCATCAGATTTTTTTTTCATCAATTGCAAATTGTTTTTTGTTTGTGCTTGTTTTTTTTTTTTTTTTGTCTAAAGTATCTTACCAGCTTCTTCATCCTGTTAATATTTTCACCTCCTTACTACATGCAGCCAGGAGTGCCAATGTCATGAACCAAAGTAACATCTGTAGGTTTCTGGCACGCCCCCTACTGGCCTGGTGGCCCTCACCCCTTAGCCTGAGGTTCATAGAAGCAGCTTTGTCTTAGTATGTAGTTGTTTCTCCGTGCTCCTCATTGGAAGAATCTGGGCCAGAAGCTGTCTGTCCTCAGAGCTAACGTTATTAAGATATCGCAGCTGACGCAGGTCGGTTGCTGCAGGGAAAACTGTGAGCAAGTAAGGAAAAGGGGGGGTCACTTAATAAAAGGTATTTCTCTCCTTTTTTAATCTAAGTCTGACAGGAACACCGTTAAAAGTGATTGAGAGTTGGTGATTTCTTTTTCTTAAAAAAAAAAAAAAAAAGGTACTCTCTTCATCTGAAGAGAAACAAAAATGTCCATTTTCCACCACTTGCTTGGTGCACACAATGTTTTCTTCCAGGTATTCAACCAATTAACTGGTCAGACAGCTGGAATCTGATTCAGAGGATAAACAGTTCTTCAAAGAGAAACCACTCCACTCTGTACTTTTCTATGGAGAACTCACCTCCCAAATGTCACCCCTCTCCCCCTACCCTTGTTTCTTATAATCCTGGGTCTGGCCTGGATGTCACAGCCTCAGAACTGAGAACTGTCCTCCACACTCCCCAACCTGCCATGAATGACACGTTAGCTCTGTGTTAATTGCATGGCTGCAGCTCGGCTATCAGCCAGGGCCTGTCTCCCTTTTACTGACTGTGGACGTGAGTGGGGTGAATGAGTGAGCCTGGCGAGGTGAAGCTCTGAGGGGCCAAGTTCAAGGGCATGAAATAGTGCGACATGTAAACAAGGGAGCAGATGTAAGCAGTAAGGATGTGAAGGTGAGACACGCACGGGACTGGTGCCTTGAGGAGCTGTGATAACCCAGTTTGCTTGTAGATAAAGAATTCACAGTAAAACCTCAACTTGCAGCCTCCATAAGACATATCATTTCTTTGCATCTTTCACTGTTCAGACTCTGCATACTCTTAATATCTGCAGCCAACACAGGCATTCTCCATGCCTATTCTCTGCAATATAAGAAGCATACAGTCATCAGAATAGCTAGAGATAAAGATGAATGCTAATTCCAAAATCTTATTGTTTGATGAGAGCTATTATATCACTTAATCTGAAAACAAAACAACAAAAAAAACAACAAAAAACAAAACAACAACAACAAAATACCAAACAATAAAACAGGAAAACCAACAACAAAAAAATTCAAAACCAACTTTTCCCTCTGTGCTGCTCACATGTCCCACGGGGGGTGGGGGGGGACTCTTTTTTTCAAGCTGTACAAGTTTATTGGCTTTTGTTTTCTATTCCATTTTTAAAACTTTGTTTTAATATTCTTAAATAGAATAAGTAGCATTTTCCTTAGAAGTCTCATAAATTTGGCACCGTGTATGTCACACTAACTTTCTTTTACAAAATCAGCTTTCACGGCACAGCCATGCCTTTGGTGAAGCCGCATCTGCGTCTTAACCATCCTAGGGGCCCCCATCAGAGGTACAATAGATTGTCCTGTAACTATTGATCCAAATGGCTACATTTCTAAAGCAGAAAATGATTGTGTACTGAGTGCAGTGCAAAGGTGCAGCAAAATGCCCTCCAGTATATAAAGACATAAAGATTAAAGTCACCCTGTAGATTCCCTTTAACTCCTCCAAATCCACTGTGTAATGTGTTCTTTTAGGATAAATCAGAAGCACAGGGAAATCAACATGTCAGGGGTGCTGTTTGTAAATATGGATACCATTGACCAGATAAGACCAGATCAGACCAGACCAGACCATGCTTGTTTCCCTCCAGTCAGTCATAAGACCATTAATTGAAACCCCAGATGTCAAAAACAGAACTGATATCTGGAAGGTGCAGCAATACCCACAAATTTGTCAGACAGAACACGTATTCTGGATAAGGAGCTGAGACATCAGCTCACAGGATGCCCTACAGTGTTGATACCAACAGTTTTTAAGGTGACGGTTTCCACAGGACAGGTAGGATCTGATGCATGAGATTTTAAACTGGCTTCTGCTGGCAGAATCTCATGGTTTGAGCCTTTCTTGTCGTTGCCTCCTCCTTAATGTTGCCATTGAAATAGCTTTTCAGAAAACCATATTGAAATAATAACCTGTAGACTTTGGTTTTGAAGGGCAACTACCAAATTTGGATTTAAGTTACTCTGTGATAAAAATGGGTCTTTCTGGATTTGATTTGTCTTCATGCTAGAAAAAGCACAAAGGAAGTCCATGACTTAAAATATGTTCAGAGTACGGCTGACTGAGCCAAGATTTGCACTTCACATATTGAAGTTTAGGGGAATTATTTATTATCATTTTAATTAATAAACCAGCTTGTTTTCACCAATGTTCCCTTGTGTACTAAAACGTCAGTCTATGTCAGAAGGAATCTATACATTGATTGCTCATACAAAGATCTGACTGAAGAATTTTAATGACTTCACAGTGCCTCAGATGGGACCAGGCTTGGCCTCACCGGTAGCAAACAGAACTGCCATTTATATTTCAAAAACTTTGAGGACTAGGCAGGAGTCTGTGACCTACAGACAAAGGTGTTATATGGAGCTAGAGGAACACTGGTGTGGTCCCACCACCACCATCTAATCAGAGCAGGGTACAGAGTGAACCAGGCTGAGATAAAGCACCTAGTAGGTCTCACTTTCCTTCCAGACCTGTGGTGGAAGAGACTGAATTGGGGGAAGCATTCAGATCACAGAAGGACCACAAGTGCACAACCATACCCTGAAACAAGAAATGAGGGACCCCGGAGTAAGGAGATAAGGCGAGTTTCGGAGCAGAAAGGTTCAATACCAGAAGGAGGGGAAAGTAAGAGAGACAGCCAAGGGGAGCCAAGCTTGGAAGAAGGAGAATAGTTCTCTCCCTGATCAAGATAACAAGGGCAAATGCTATTATGTTATGAAATGCAGTGTACAACTTCATTATACAAATATTTAGGAATTCATAAATGCCCCTGATAAACAAAAACAATAAAGGCAGATGCACAGATACACGTATTTGAGTAGAAGACAAGCCCCTCTCTGAGATGCCCTTTTGTACCTAGTAGTATTTAGGAATCACCACCCCTTCCTTTTCTTTTATCAGTCAAAGGCATTTCTTAAAACCTGGTAGCTCGGATGTGCTTGTACAGCTGAGAATGACACATGATGCTTAGAAATACAGTCGCTTTGACTGGTCAGCGGGGCATTAGCACAGAAGCTTGTGTTTGATTATGAGTTAATAAATGACCAGAATCTGAACTAATTCCCTGCCAGGTTCATTTTCATTACAGGTTTGTGCTATTTTTTTTTCCAGTGCCTTTTGCTCTGCCCTTCCTGCTACATATGGAAAACCTATATCAAGATGGTTGTCATGGCAATGAAAAGATTTGCATGTGTCTTATCTATCTATTTAAATACCTTCTTATGGTTTATAACTCATATGATACATCCCTCCAGCTCTGCTCATCACTAATTTAGAGCTAGCCTGGTGTGTCTGAGGTTATCGATGCCATCTGAAGCATGTTGTGTAGACAACTATGAAGCCACTGTCCACGGGGTAATTGCTTTATGCAAATAAAAAAGGCACAGTGGTGATATGTGGTATGTCCAGCCTTGAAATCTGAATATCCACGTACCATTGTGGGCATTAATTCAGGACTCACACAAAGCAAAAGGGTCTGCCTTCTTCTGCAATCCGCTCATTGCTTCTGTTTCTGCCATACCTACCTCTGGCTGCAGGCAGGAACAGGATCACCATCTCAGTGGTTTGGTGGGAAGTACACTTGTAAATATACATGGCAAAACTCAATAAATGAGCAGCCGGCTGGTCACACACAGGGCAGTTTGCTGGTCCAGGATGACCAGTGTCATATTCTCACCCACGCTGCATTATCACAGCTGACTCTTTCCCCCAACTGTTTCTTGTATTTAAAAAAAAAAAAATTAAATCACAATGTTTGTCATTTTAAAAAGCACAGTTTACACTAGTGTTGAAGTACAATAATCTCCCCCAAAGAGCAAGGAATAAGCCAAAGGGACCCACACACTACCCTGAAAGAGCCCAAACACTAAAGCCGAAGCCCACTTACTGGGACTTGATACTGTGACCGTGTGGTCACCCCCTTACACCTCTTCTGATTAAAAGCCCACCTTAGCTGCTCCTCTAAGTTTTCCACAATAATATTCTTCTAGCAAATTGTGACTTGATACTTACAGAAAATTGTATTTAAACAAAAAGCTAATGGGAAAAGTATGTCAGTTTGGAAACAACAATGATTTTCTGTTTGCTTTTGAATTCTGCGGCCATGCTCACATGCAAAGAATTCTTGAAGGTAATTTATATCGTTATTCGTCGGCTCAGGTAATGCTAACCTGCTCTTGGAGCAGCACATTAAGGACCATTTTACCCTGACAATAAGGCGAGACTGTTTCCTTCCTGGACTACAATCACTGTTTGACTAATCTGTAAAGAGTAGATTTTTCTATGCATTTGAATAGCTCATCTACTTCAAACTGTTGTGAACTTTCTAAAGATGTGTTTTCGTTTCTAATAGCAGATCTTGCAGTGTGGTAATCTGGAATTGAAGTTTCACTGACAGATTCATTCAGCTAGTACTTTGCATGTAGCCCTGCTGCAAACATTATTTTTTTTATATTAAAAAAAAATATAAAAGTGACAAAGCCTTCCAAAGATAATTTCTGCAATTTAGTAAACTAAGGAGTCAGGCATCAGTTTTCTGAACATTTTTCATAATGGGTTTCACAGGAGATGACCTGACAGGCAGTCTCATGATCTGCCTCATGCTTTGCTGCAGTTGTACAAACTGCCATCAAAAGCACAGCATGTCACCTTCCCCCCTCAGGCCATGCCAGAGACGCTAAGCACTCATGTCCAGAAGTCCAGGCTGACCCATTCACCTCCGGTCTTGGACACACTCCTGCTCAGAGCCTCGAAGTCTACACTTGACAGCACTTGACAGCAGTGCTACATAGCTTGATTTTGGAGTAAACCTGGGATGAACATGCATGGAGTATATCAAGTACAGGCAGCAAGCTAGCCATGACTGTGAATCAAATTACAGAAGAGCCAGGTGGGAGGGAGAACGGACAGATAGAAATGGAAGCGGAGGACACCCACAGTAAGTTCCTTGTGGCAGAAGAAGCCTCGCTTTTCCTTCCTTCTCAACTGTATTGGACTTGCTTCTCTCCTCTCTTTCAGCGTCACCGCCCCAACCAAGACTGCTCCTCCTCAACACGTGTGTCAGAGCATAGAGACGCACTGCTCAAACTAATAGTCTAGAAAGAAACATGGATGTCTGTGGCAGTCTCATAGCACAGCTGTGCTCCAGGACATTACAGTAACACATCTGAGTGTACGGCTCGACTTCCAGAGACAACCATGTCTTTCTGTTCCCTGACACGTTGCCTAGGTTCTGTTTTACTGAAATATTGAAGTTTCCCTCTCATCACCTCCTTTAGCCAGGGACCATCATCTGGTACCTTGGGGAGGGTGAACCGTGTCATCCTTCTTCAACCAAGAATATGTATGTGTTTAGTGTTGACTGCATGATTTTATTTCTGCACCACTCATAGAAGCAGGTCATTTCTATACATGCAAATTGCAACAGAGAATTCATTATGCCCCAAACATGTTTTCTCCTCAAAGTATAAGATAGTACCGGTACCAGCTATCTTAACTTTTCTAAAAGTATCTGGTTTGCTTGAAATCTCCAATCAGTAAGTACTAGTCTATCAGACAGAACTCGCCAGTGCAGTGCTCACCAATTTCAATAAGAATGACCAGGGATGGAGGAAAACCTACCAAACAAAGAAAGATTGAGTAACAAGATTGTCACTCCGGTTCGGCCTTGCCAGCATCATTCTGATCTATAACTTTTTATCTAATAGAAACAGCTGCTTCTCGGCTGAGCAAGTCACTTACACTCCCTTGAACTCAGTTTTCTCCAATGTATATGAAAGTATTTAAATATGGCAATGTGACATGTTGAATGCACGGTAATATTATCAGAGCTTTTAATCGCCATGCTTGCCCTCCAAGCACTCGAGTAGAAGATGGACTGGGATTTGTGTGGCTGCAAAGAGCAGGTGAGTAGAAGGCAAAGTTGAATTGATTTCAGGACTTTGGCCGCAAAAATTGAAATGGGGAGCTGTTGCCACGAAAGTTGTCTGAACAAAATAGAGGAATGCATATGGCAAACCCTGGGGTGAAAAATCCACATCAGAAAATAAGACACCAAATAGAAATCAGAGCAAATGGATACTGTTTATTGTATTTTACATGTTTGTTTTATTTGGAGGACATTATTCATAGATGAGTGAGTCACCATATATATATATATATATATATATGAGCTATTTTGCATACTTGTCTTTCTACCATGTGCAGGCTTCGTGCCCACAGTAGCCAGAAGAGGGTTTGAGATCACCTGGTAGTGGACTGATGGACAGGTGGGAGCTGCTGTGTAGGTTCTGCTAACCACTGAGCCATCTCCCAGGCCAGGTTTCACACACACACACACACACACTCACACACACACAAAACAAAAACAAAAACAAAAACAAAAACAAAAACAAAAACAAAAACAAAAACACAGTAATGCAGCTTATGTTAGTCTTCTGAATTAGAACCAGGCACCAGCAGACTGTTCCCTGCACTCCTTTCCTACTACTTCAGGCTTTGCATCTATTTGGACACTTCTATCTTAATTAGGCTTTGGGCCAAAAGTTTTGATTTACAACTGTCTCTTTATTTGGTTGATAAGCATTTTTTCCCTGACAATTATTCTCCAAGCATGATTACTTGGGTTGGTCTTATGAGACTGTCTTCAAAGGCCTGAGAGAAGAATTGAAACAGGTGACCACAAATGTCTGTCTCCATAACTCTCTCAGCATCTACATGTGTTTAAATATTATCAAAAAGATTTACAAGGATCTTGTCAAAATCAACATTGTTTATGCCCATGAAAACTTATTCAGGGAGTTTAGAAAAAAATATTTAAGACTTAATTCATGTTCTATTGCTATTAATATAGATACTTCAGGGGAAATATCCAGTTGGAATTTAATTGCCTTAATAGATACAGTTTTAGATTTCAGAAGTTGTCAGAGAAGGACTTTGGATATTCAAGATCATTATGGTTTCATCAAACCATTGTCCAGAGTCACCAATGTCTGTTTAAACTTATAGGGAATGATGGGAAATATTAGCTAAGGGGAGCACCAATACAGTAGAACATAAAAATAAATTCCTCTTTGGATGGATGCAGTTAAAAGTTTAATGACCTAATTCTCACAGAAATTAGAATGATACACATTTCTCTTTCAAATGAAGGCCAGAAATCACACACCCAGTGAAAAGCAGCCCAGAGAGTCCTGAGGAGTGTGGCAGTCTATGTTACTTTTGCTTTCTTGCTGTCCCATATGAAAAAACAACTTTTGACTCCTAGCTCTCACCTCATTCACCTGCTGAAGATTCCATTTCTGAGGTGTAAATCAGATCAGATTATGTCTCTTTAATTGTGTGGCTGTTGTGCAGAGACCATGAACTCACCGGACATAAGTGGAAACAGCAAGAGTCTTTCTTATAAGCCATTCCTGCCACATCTGCACCTGGCAGAGAAGTGAAAGGGGAGGCTGTCACTGTGAAAGGGGAGAATTGAGGCTGTACCATTGCAGACCTGACACACTGGCTCCAGTTCAAGGAGAAATGTGGGTGGGGAGGGAAGGAAGTTTACTATAGATCCCAAAGGGCTTGTTAAACTTGCCCTTAGCAACAATGTCCAGTCGGCCCATGCAGTGTGCCCATTCTGAGTGCAGGTCTCAGTAAAGGGACCTGTAAAGGAAATAATGACAGCATGGAGAACAACCCCTGTATAGGCTTGTTGGTAGATGGATGTGATTTCACCCTTTGAAGGAGGTTAAAATGATAGAAGAGGACTTTTTGCTGAAGACAGTCACAGGCTAAATTGTTATCAAGGTAGCTCACAGTTCTCTGAAATTATATGCATATATAACTCAACTATGGCTAGCAGGGATGCTTGAAGAGTACAACTTGGCTTACAGACACAGGTAAGGACTTCCTGAACTCTGGTATGGGAAGAAATCAGATCAACAACTGACAAACAAACAGGATCTCATGCGAGGAAAAAAAAAAAAAAACCTTCCACACGGCAAAAGAAACATCAATCTAGTGAGAAGGCAACCCACAGACAGGGGAGAAGACTGCCAGCTATGCATCAGATGGAGGAGAAGTGTCTAGAATATACAAAGAACATCAAAAAAACCCACCCAATTAAAAATGATAAGCAGATACTTCTCCAAAGAAATACAGATGGCTAATAAACACATTTTAAAGTGTTCAACCTCATTAGCTGGCGTGGAAATGCAGATTAAAGCTTCTTTAAGATTCCATCTTGCCCGATTCAGAGTGGCCATCATCAGGCATATAAACAACAAATGCTGGTGTGGATGGGAAAGGAGGAACATGTAATACTGAGCATTGGGGTTGGGGTGCAATTAGTACAGCCCCTTTAGAAATCAGCCTAGAGGTTTCTGGGGGAAAAAGCCCTAGGAATAAAATTAACATATGGCCTAGCTATACTTCTCCCTGGCATATACCCAAAGGATCCCACTACAGAGATACTTACACATCTATCTATCATCCATATCCACTGATGCTGTATTCACAAGAGCTAGGAAATGTAATCAATCTAGATGTCCATCAACTGATGAATGGATAAGGAAAATGTAGTACAACATAACAGAGTATTCCTCTGCTATAAAGAAACAGTGAAATTTGCAGGAAAATGGATGGAACTGGAGATTACACCGAGTGAGGTCACCCAGGCTCAGAAATACAAATGGCTCCTGTTCGTGCTTTGATGTGATCCTAGCTTCATATGTTTTTGTTCTG
This sequence comes from Arvicanthis niloticus, assembly GCF_011762505.2. Lineage (NCBI taxonomy): Eukaryota > Metazoa > Chordata > Mammalia > Rodentia > Muridae > Arvicanthis > Arvicanthis niloticus. The sequence goes on from NC_047664.1 coordinate 18,045,297, forward strand.
TGTGTTTAACTTGGGGCATATATGGAAGTCAAGAAACTGGAAATTGGCCATTGGAGGCGATGTGGTAAGGAAGTGGGGGTAGAAGAATACAGATGAAATGGAAGCAGTGAGGGGAAACTCAGGGGTTAGAAAGATTCAGTCAGAGAGTGTGATAGGAAGACAGGGAGATGGGGGCCTGAGAAGGATTGACGAATGAAAAGTGAGTGAAAAGCAGTATGAAAACCTATGAACTTACAACTCAAGCAAAACACATAGTAATGTGGAAGAGTAGAATACATGTAGTATTAAAAATCCCATGAGTCAATACTGGAGATTAAAGATTTTAGAAAGAATGGGAGGGTGGATGGGAGAAGGGCATGGGGGAGGACTAACTAATACTGACTGTGTGGGAATAAGCCTTATAAAAATCCACTCATTTGAAAGGTCATTTATACACACATGTTTCTTCTTGGAAGTTAGATACCCCCTGAAAATTCCAACAGAGCAGACTGTCATCTATAAGAATACAGTAAAATCTTATCATTTTTCCCAAGTAATCTTGAAATCAATAGTCAGAAGAATGTCTATGGACTTGGGAAAGATATTTTTGAATTAAGGTAGAATTTCGTAGATGTTATTAAAAACCCTCAATATGACATTCACTTTGAGTAGGTCTAGCTGTCCTGAAAATGGTGTGTGTGTCCAAACAGATTCTAATGGGTCACTCTTAAAGCACAACATTGAAATAATCGCTGCTTCTTGGTGCTACAGACTGTGATATCTAGCCAATAGAAGATGACAAATATAACAAGACACCATTCTTGTGACCAGAATGAATAATGAGACAAAGGTGAAAGGATTTTATAAATGTACATCTGCACCTCATATGTTAATGTAAAGTGACTTAAAACCTAGGTTGTCTTGGATGGACATGACCTAATCAAGATAATTGTTTCAAAATATTCTAAAGGCTGGAGAAACTCTCTTCTTCTGGCCATGTGGAAACAAACACCATGACTTTTAAAGCTTCAAAGTTGGAAAGTCGTCCAGTGGTTGGGGTGCTTGGAAGCATATCTCTGCTCAGGCGAGCTTCTGGAAAGCCTGATATATGAATTGTAGTTCTTTGAGATCCTGAGAAATACCAGCTACCCTCTACCCTGACCCTGACCAAGTGAACGGTCAGAATAAGATAATGTTCTGAAAGAATGTATATTCTTGGCATGGGCATAGCCATGTCCAGGACTCCAAGGCTTCAGACCCTTGGAAATGTCAAAGTTCTCCCTATGACAGGCTCATGAAAAGTGGCAAAGTCTTCCTAAGATCAAAGAATGAGTGCCTATGAATGATTGGCAATATATGTAAAAACATTCACAGCTGTCTCCTTCCAGATGGCTTCAGCCAGCCTGAAACTATTCCCATACAGAGACCTCCAACCCAGACTAGCTAACATCTCCTTCTTGTGCTGGACATAAACGTGGTGAATTCACAGGCAGTGTAGCAGGCAGCGTCCATCAGAGTGAACAGAGTCCAACTGATCCCAGACTGTATGTGTTTCTATCATTGCTTCATTCTCATGTTTCCAGGACCATTCTACACAAGACAAGGTTGTGTATGAAGACCAGTGTTTGAATTGATTTGCTGAGCACCAATAGAAAAAAATGAGTGAAAGCCCAAGCCCTTTGTCCTGTTTTTGACTCTGTTAGCCTTCAATGGGCAACAAAAAGTCAGCTCTGGACAGTTTGGGAAAGGTTATAACAAAGCAGAGAACCTCTCTGAGATCTGGAAATCCAGGCTCAAGGTCTAATGTGGTTAGTGTTGACTGACAGTTTGAGGGCATCTAGAATCAGCTCAGAGTCAAGCCTCCAGGCACAACTTTGAGTAAATATCTTGATTAAGCTGTTGACATGGAAGACACAACCTAAAATTAGCTGGTATGTTCCCATGGTTTGGATCTTAGACTGTATAAAAAAATGGAACTGTACTTCCTGGATGTGGTTACAGTGTGACAAGCTCCCTCAAGCTCCCATGGACAGGACTTCTCTTCTAACATGAACTCAGTTTCAAAATGCAAACCAAAACAAGTGCCATACTCTCTACGTTGGTTTTGTCAGAATATTTCTACCATAGCATTAGGAGAAGTAACTTAACTATAACATATTCAGCTAGAAAGGACTCTTTGTCACATGGTGGCCTCAGTGCATACTGTCATCACCACCAAAGTTGGATGGAGGAGTCCTTACCAGGGCCACTCTTGTTGATAGCAATTCAAGTAGTTGCTGGCTACTGCTGACCACATGATGGTAGGAGCTGCAAGATTTACGTTTTTCTGTAAATCCATTTCTATTCCTGTAACTGAGGAGGAACTAGGACATCTGCACTCGGGCATCCAAGCTGCTACTGAAGGTTGAGTCTACTCACCAGCTGTGAGGATACTTGGTAAAGCAAAGAGATGGGATTTCAAGATTGCATATTATGTGGCAGCTTCTATATTCCCCAACAAAAGCAAAGCTTTCAAAAGCAAGGAGGCTGAAAAGAACGAGAGGCTCACAAAATTCACTCCCCATGCTGCTCTGCCTCCAGAAGTTCTCCCATTTTCCACTAATGCAAACTTCAAATTCATTCTGAGTAATTTAATAAACTAGCTTTGGAAAATGTGCCACTCCAGGCTCCATTCTCAAAATGGAGAATGCTGAGAACATTCAAACGAATAAAGCTATTATAACTCAGGACAAGGCAAATGCAGATCTCAGCCAAATTACTGTCTTGCTAGGTTTTCTTCAAGTGTTAAATCAGTTCGTCGGACTGCAGTGGTTTGGATGGAACATGTTTTTTAATCTGGTGATGATATTGAGTATTTGTCGTGTAGAGCAGGGCTGCCAGGATTCTAAGCTGAAGATACTTTTCCCTGACAATCATCCCTAATGATCACTAATGATCATTGATAACTATTGATAATATTAATCACCTTCCACCTGATCACAATCCCACATTTAACCACAGCAACATCTCCACTGTTTATGCCCTGGCTTCTTTCCTCCTGCATGCATTTTTATCATTTAAATCCTCCCTTTCTGGGCTCTTCATTCTAAACAGATCCTGACAAACAATAAATGATGGGCAGGAATGCATCCCATGATTCAAATGGCACTGACACTGTGCCATTTTAATGGTACATGATGGAACAGAGTCGAAGTATACCAAAAGGAAAATACCTTCTCAAGGGAAACGCACTCTGATTATTCTTCTGTGACCCAGCATCTCCTGTGTGTGTGTGTGTGTGTGTGTGTGTGTGTGTGTGTGTGTGTGTGTGTATGTATGCATCTTTGTGTGTCTGTATGTCTGTCTTTGTGGAAATGTGTTTGTGTCTGTGTATATCTATGTTTCCTTGTTTGTGTGCCTGTATCTGTGTCTGTGTGTCTGTGTGTGTTTCCGTGTCTCTGTGTCTCTCTCTCTCAATCTCTCTCTCTCTCTCTCTCTCTCTCTCTCTCTCTCTCTCTCTCTCTGTGTGTGTGTGTATGTGTGTGTATGTTCTGAATTCTACTGAATTTCACTGTGAAAAGAGAACAAGAAACATTGAGGTGGATCCCATAGATCAGTTGAAAGGCAATAAGAGAAAGCTTTGATTAATAAGAAAAGTGCTACTTTGTTGGAAGTTTATGACACATGGTGTTGGACACATGAGTTAACCAGGGCAAGCACTTGTTGCTCTTATAAAGGACCTGAATTCTGATCCCCGTACTTACATAGTGGCTCACAACTGTCAGTTGCAAGTGATCTGACACCCTCTTCTGGCTTCCTTGAACACTAAGCACATGGTACATATATATGGATGCCAGCCAGCATCCATGCAGGTAAAACAAGAATTATATTAGTCCAGGATAATTCCAATTTGCATTCTAAAACTTATCATTTATACCCATGGATAAGTGTGGCTTTTACTCATCAATGAAGATTTTCTTTAGTGTAAATGGAGACTGTGCTAGTGGAATGACAAATCTCCCATAAGGCTCAGGCCTTTTTATAAACTTGGTCCATAGTTGGTGACTATTTGGGGAGGATTAGGAGGTGTGGACTTGCTGGAGGAAATCTATCATGGGGCACAGATTTTGGGGTTTCAAAAGACTCTGCCATTCACAGTGTACTCTGTCCTTCTTGTTTGTGGTTTGGTATGTGAGTTGTTCACTGTCCCTGACATCATACCTTCATCCTACCATCATCGAGTCTAACCCTCTAGAGCTGCAAGCCAAAGCACCTTTTAGTCTTTTATAAGTCATGTGTCTCCATCTCTGACAGGTTTCACATTCCTTCACAGGCAGCCACTGCTCTTTATGGCTTCCTAAACCCCATGGCACTGCCACTACCACAGAAACTCTCAGCTGTTTCATGACCTTACATTGGTAGTATGTTATCTTAAGTCCACCTTTACCTGGCTTATTTTGTACAGCCAAATGCACAGGAAGCCTTGATTACTGAAGCATGCTTTAGAGGTTTTGTGTATGTTATTGTGCAGTAGTGTTTCTCTGCAGCTTGCTTACCTATTATTCGATTGCTGGCTATTTGCGTTACTTCCAATATGGGTCTATTATGAAAGAAAGCTGCTTGAGCATGCATATACACTTTTGTGTAGACATATGACTTTACTCCTTTTGGTGTGCACACAGAACTGGAAGTGCTGGGCTGTACGGTATGTGAAGGCTTAACTTGTTATCAAACTGTCAGACTTTTATGGGTAGCTGTTTGGTTTCACAGACTCGGCATCAGGCAGTAGTTTGTAAAGTTACTGTTTCTCCATATCCTTGCCAGCACTTGATATTGTCAGTGTTTCACTTTGAGCCATTCCCATGGGTGTGATAAAAGACTTCATTATCTCTTAATTTCTATTTCCCTAATAGAAATTGTGTGAAAGGATGGGCTGATTCCCCTATGATTGATAGTTGTATATCTCTGTGACGTATTTTGTTCAAACATGTATCTTCTTAAATGGAATTATATGAGCTCCTTCAATATGTGTAATTTTGTTATTACTTATATCAAAATATTGTATCAAATATTATATTGTATCAAATATTACATCAAAATATTTTACCCTATTTGATTTATGTATTGCTTAAATTAGTTTCACTTAACATGGGCAAAGTGGTGCACTGCACATCTTTAATTCCTGCACTGGGAGTTGAGGCAGGAGGCTCTAGAGTGAGTTAGAGACTACCTTGGGCTATATACATGATAACCTGTCTAAAAAAAATAAAAGAAATTGTTTTGGTCAATTTCTTAGTATTGGGGGATGTTCAGCTTTTTATTGTCATGGTAAATAATTTGTATTTATTGTTTATTATTGGCAAATACTTTGATTCTGTAGGCTCTGTGTTACTTTAGCCATTTGATATTTGTTGAACCCCACCATTTTGTTGTTTGTAGTAGTAGTAAATAATTTGTAAGAAGTAACCAATCAGGTCCATTTGAAGACTGTGGTTTTGTTGTTGTTGTTGTTGTTGTTGTTATGTAGAGCATTCTATAAGCATCAGGTAATAGAGTTGATAAAGCTAGGTAAATCATATGCAGCTTTATTAGATTTTTCTATTTGTTTCCTAATTCTATATACTTTTACTCTGTTACAAGTTTGCTTCTGCTTGAATGGGTGTGCTCAAATGAAATAAATCTGAGCACATTGATGTTTTAACTTATGATATCTAATCTAATAATATGTGAGGAAAACAAAATTTCTACTTGTGATATTACATTTTCCACAAGTTTAAGTTTTATTTGCTTATTTTCTTACATCTACTATATTAATTACTTTTCTACTTCCGTGACAAGCACCTTGGTCAAGGCATCTTTAAAAGTGAGTATTTAATGAGGCTTTGGTTCCATAGATTAGGGTCCATAATGGTGGAGTGAAGGCATTGTGGGAGAGTTAGCTGAGCCCTCATCCCAAACCGCAAGCCGGAGGCAGAGAGCACACTGGGAAAAAAGTTTTTCATTACCTCAAATCTTACCTATGTGACACATCACCAATTCTTCCCAAATTGTTCCACCACCTGGCTATCAAGTACCCATGTTTATAAGCCTATAAGGGCCATCCTCATTCAAACCACCACATGCCACTGTGGCCATATCATAATACAAAATAAATTCAGTCTAACTTCAAAGGTACCTATAATCTAACATTTTTAAAGGCCAAATTTAAAGTCTTTCCTGGGACTCAAGTCACTCTCCTAATTCCAATACCCTAAAGATCAAAAGGCAAAGTATGCATGTCCAACATTCAATGGCACAGAATACACACCATCATTCCAAAGGAGAGGGATGGAAACATGGTGAGGAAATACTGAGCCAGAGCAAGACCAAAACCCAGCAAGGTAACCCCCAAATCCTGCAGCTCTCTGTCAACATCAAAGAGTTGTGATGGCCTTGCCTTTCTGGATTTGCTGCTTGTGAGACCCTTGTCTCTCTTTGGCTGGTTCTGTTCCATGTCTGCAATATCAGGGTTTTGCAGGAAAGGCAGCCAGAAGAGGTGAGAGCACACATCTCAACCTTCAGGCAGGAGGCAGGGAGCACACTGGGTCTTCTGAAGCCTTATAGCCCACCCTGGTGATACAACTCCTCTAGTAAGGCAATATCTCTTAATCCTCCCCAGAACAGTTTTACCATCTAGAAAACAAGTATTAAAATCACTGTATCTTCCATTTATGTTTTTCATAAATCATTCCCAAATCCCACGACTCTTAAGTTGATCTCCTCAGAAACGTTGGGCTTTTCATATTGGGCACATTTTCCCCTAAAAATGGATTCTATTTCTCTTTCTCACACCTAGTATTTCTTTTCTTGTGTTAAGTTGTTGAGATTCCTACAGTGCTTTGAGTTTGTTGGCTTTCTTTCAAGTGAAGTCTTGTTCAACCTGCCATTTACCTTCCTTCAGCTCACTTTGTTCATTTTAAGGTTTACCTAATGCTATTAGAATAGGTCTTAAAATTGCCTTCTGCCAGCCTGTGGCTTTTCCAACACCTCAAAGAACACCTGAGGAATCCCCAAGGTGTCCTTTGGTGCCTTGATGAGAAACTCTAGCATTGCGAGACTAGACTGTCTTGCTCGCATGTACTTCTACGAGTCTCACCGGCTGCATGGAGTTTATCCTCAGGCACATACAGCTTAACATTGAGCTGAACATTTGAAAGGACCTTTCTGTCTCTTTCCAGGCTCCTCTCTGCACAGCTCCTTCCTCTCTGGAGCCTTGCCCAGCAAATTTCCTACTGCCTTCGATTATGATATCTGCTTCCAAAGCTAAACACTTTGCTCATGATCTGCCTCCCCGTACCTTGATTTGGAAAGTGCTTCCAGGCAGAAAGCTGGAATAATTATAGGGTTCACCTCATTTGTTTCCCTTTTCTCAGAGATCAAAGTACTGTGTTGCCTATTGCACCAAGTCTGCAAACATTTGCTTCTGTTATTTTTTTTTTTTTTTTTTTTTTTGCAGTTTTATAACTTTTTAAGTCAAGGAGGTGAGCTCATGCTAAGCCGTTCTGTCGTTGATAGAAGCGGAAGCCCACTGTCTTTCTGAGACTTTCAAGAAGAAAGTAAAATACTCCCCTGGACCAAGTGTTTTCATGGTTCTTATAATATTGGCTGTTGTAAAACTTTAAGTATTGTGCTATCTGTCAAGCGTGCTGAGCATCTAATCCTAATCCTGTAAGGTACAAAAGCTATAACACAGCCCAGAACTGGGGACACTCTTAGGATTCAATGTGAAACACCTAACATAGTTAGAGATGTTAAAAGCATATTTGAAGGCATGATTAATTTGGAGACAAAGTATCAGGGAAACACGAATTTCTGTTGCATAGGTTTTCTCAGCTGATCATGCACACATGACATCATATTTTGCTACCCCCATTAAGCTATACTCTGACAAACAGGAGTGAAAATCACTGGCCTTTTCCTCACTTGAAAGGTAAGGAAGTGACACCATAGTAAAAAGGACAGACTTTTTATACTTCTTTGACTTCATCATTTTGCATGCTTTCATTGTATCCTGTGCTTTCCAGAGAGCTCACAGCTATCAACCGTTTGAGCATGACAATCACAGGACATGGAAGAAGGTTTTTCTAATAGCACTGTTGAAGGACAATTAAAATACCATACTACTCGCTCTTCCAGAATCTATATAGTCCAGAGGGACTTTTTCTATTTCATATATTTACATATTTTAGCCAGATATTACTTTTACCAGATATTTATCAGATATTACTATCTGATATTAAAATACGTTCATGACTTTAATAACATCCATCCATTCATGAGGGAGCCACTCTCAATCTCAACATCCTACCAGTCTCCAGAAACCACTAACCTTTCTGCATTGCATGTGCATGGTTTGTCTGTATACTTCATTAAGAATGAAATTAATCCCTACATAGGGGCATGACCCTGTCCCCTCTTTTAAAAGTTAATCCAGAGGAGCAGTTTAGGAACCTAGCTATAGGGGACCATGCCGAGGGAGGCAGACTCAACCTCAGATGATACACATTTTCTGTCCAGAATTCTCACCACCTACTGCAGTCCTTAACAACTACCATGTAGTTAGGCTGGATCTGTCTACCTCTGCTGTAGCTATCCCTCTGCTTCTAATCTGTCTTCTACTTTTAGAATTATTTTGTTTTTTGTTTTTTTATTTTTATTTTCTATTTTATTTACATTTCAGATGCCATCACCTTTCCCCATTTCCCCTCCCTAGAAAACCCCTATCCCATGCCCCCTTTTCCTTTTTGCTTTTATACAATTTTTTAAAATGTTAATCAAAGGCTTTATAAGTTTGGTAATGCTCAATCAGAAGTGTAACCCAATACCCAACCTAGATATATAAACTATCTTTGACTGGTGGAGACACGTGAACATCTGCCTCCATGCCCCCCCTCTCTTTCTCTCTCTTTCTCTCTCTCATCACCTAGCTTCTCCTCTCCTTCATCTTCTCCCCTCCTTACTCCATCTCTTCCTCTCAGTACTCCTTCCCTCTTAGCTCCTCCTACATATCACCCTTCCTGTTAAAATAAAACTTTTTTCTCAAAATACAATTAGAGTATAATTATTCCTAATTGTACCAGTGAGGTAGAGTCACTAGGCAAGAATTGCCTCTTTCCATCTACAGACAAATTACTGTCCAGAAAAGGACACATTTGCAGAATAGTTGACTGATTATATCTGCCTAGACAGAGTAATCAGCCCTTAATAATTCTGCATCACTAAGGTCTGTCAGATGATTCTGGGCCAGAAGGCTGAAGATTTGATGCTCCAACGTTTGGTATTATATGGGCTTTCCAGGTGTTCAGTGGTCTCTATAAATTGGCTAAGTTTTAGAAGCTATGCTTAGTGCTTCCCATAATTTCAGTTAACTCAGTCATTCTGGATTTCTGACGGGGTTGAAGACCTAAAGTCTTATAGTTTAGACCTAAAGTCTTATATGGCTATTTACTTTGAGAGAAAAGATCGGAGTGGATGGTTTTCAGCTGACATTCATTCTAAAGCCAAGGAAAAAAATCCAGGTTCAAAACTAAGTGTTTTAGTTAGGAGAGATGACAGAGGTTCTGGTTAGTCAACAAAATGATGGACTGGGTATTAGGACTATCTTTTACTTTTAGATAATAGCCAGAGCCATTGTGTGTGTGTGTGTGTGTGTGTGTGTGTGTGTGTGTGTGTGTGTGTGTGTGTGTACATATACACATACACATATACATATCATATCCACATCAGGAATGGGATTGAAGGCAAGTGCCACTTTGTCCGGCAATCAGCATATATTTTTAAACTCTCTAAGTCTTTTGACCTCCTCACTCTCTCTTTTTCCAAAGCTCTCCTCCCTTCGGCATGGTTGCCTGCTACCATGTGGCTGACCACATGTGGGTTTATTTCTCTCATTCTCCTCTGAAGAGCTATGAGATTTGCACCTTTAGTCCCCTGGACTCCAAAACATTGACCTTGTGGTTCTTGTTGAGACAATTCTTGCTTGAAAACAATCAGTGAGACCAAGAAGCCCAAAGGGGGTAGGGAGGGAACTAGGATTTGTCCAATACCATCTGGGATCTACCAGGATACCCAAGATTTCTGGTAGCACTATTTCCCTGCACTTTAGCTCTTTAATCGGGGGGGGGGGGGAGGGACAAACAAACAAACCTGCTCTTGCTCACTTAGATAGCATCAATTTCATATAAACAAAATAATCCCACATTGTTCTTTTGTGACAGACTTATTCACACACCATATATCAAACTCTTTGTTCCTTTGTGTTTCCAATTGATATCCCACTTCATGGATGTGCCCTGAGTTAATCTGTTCACAGTAAGTAGAAAGCTGAATCACTTCCACATTTGGCATGCTCATAATAATGCTGCCATAATCAGTCATATAAACATTTTTGTGCAGAAATATTATTGTATCTCTCCTGGGTAAAATTATTCTAACAGATCACGACTCTACATTTTGGTAAACTTCACACTAATCTCCCAACCTTAACAACAAATGAGACTTCCAATTTCTTTACGTACTTAAAACATTCCCATTCCCGATTCATTTGATTTTAGTCATCATATGGGTAGAAAACAGTATGCCACTTTTATTACCTATCATCATATACAATATCTATCTCTATGTGGACAGATCATTATCAAACCTCTCTAATAGTGAATGACTTGCATCTAATCATAAATCTCCAGTCATTAGTATATCTGCTTTTTTAGAGAAATATTTTTTTTTTAGATATACTCTTATTCTTAAATTGTCTTTTTATTTCTGGTAAACTGTTATATCTACTAGATATTTTTTAGGAAATAAATAATTTGCATGTATTTCATCACATTTAGCTGGTTGTTCTCCTGATAACATGTTCTGAAGCACCAAAGTTTTCAATATTGGTGCAATTCAATGTGTCAATTTTGTTTGTTTTTCATGACTGTAAGTATTATATTTTAAAACCAAGACTAACTAAGACAAAAATATGCCCCTGTGCTTTCTCCCAAGAAATTCATTGGACTTATTTTTCTAATTTATATTTTCATTTCTTTCCCCTAAAAAATTTATTACTATATTTTACTCATTTGAATTCAGTTTGGGATTAATCTTATATATAAGGTAAGTTTATTGAATTGACAACTTTATCTTTTTAATAAACTACTTGTTTACTGTTGAAACTCTTGCTCTAAGCACCGTGTTAGCTGGGTACCACATAGTTTTAAATTGTGTGCCTTAATTTATATAGAAATGTACTCTAGGTACATTTTTCAGCTCTAGGTACATTTTTCATTTCTTTTTATGGCCTATTAGCTGTTCTTGAGGATAATTGATTACATACTTGTGTATTTCTCAAACTTTATTATGACATGTGCATTAGTTACTTTATTATTGCTATGTCAAAACACCATGACCAAGGCAACTCATAAAAGAAAGCATTCAACTGGGATTATAGTTTCAGAGGATGAGTCCATGATGGCAGGGCAATGACATGGTGACAGGAACAGCTGAGAACTCACATCTTGATCCACATGCAAAAGACACAGAGAAAAGCACACTACAGATAGAATAGGTTTCTTGAAATCTCAAAACCCATCCCAATTACACGCCTCTTCCAATAAGAACACGCCATCTAATTTTGCTGAATAATAGTTCTACCAACTGGGGACCACATATGCAAATATATAAACCTATGGGGCAATTCTCATTCAAACCACCATGATACGGATATACATAGAATGTACTTGTGTTTTGTAGGCATAGTTAAGTGTTTTTAATTGGGAATACTCTATGTGCATTTTGTTATGGCTGAAAAGAAGATTCTGTAAACACCCATTTACTTTTACTGTGGCTTACATCTTCCTTAGTTTTTGACAATTTTCTGCTTACATGTGTGTGTACATGTGTGTGTGTGTGTGTGTGTGTGTGTGTGTGTAATATATTCATTATAGTTACTTGATTGAAAGTTTTCTCATTTTTGTTGTTTATTAGAATCGTATATGAAGTGTTTCTCTATAATGTGTTACTGTACTTAATCTTCATTCATTCCCTCTGCTGCTGTCCTACCCTATGTCTCACCAGCACCTCAACAGGTTTCTTCACTTCTTCCACTTACTCCCTTCTTTTATCACACATATTCCATCTCATCTATTTCCTGCACCCTTTAAGATTTCTTTCTCCTCACTTATGATCCCCTTTCTAATCTCCTGATTTACACACACATGCAAACACACACACACACACACACACACACACACACACACACACACACACAAAACTAGGTTCCATATATAAAAGAAAACATCGTATGCATCTTTTTAAGTCTGGTTAATTTCTCTTGGCATGATTACTTCTGCTGCCTGAATCTCCTGCTAATGTCACTTTACTTTCTTTACAACTGCACAAAATTCCATTGTGTATGTGTACCACACTTTGATTAGCCATTCTTGTATTGATGAACATTGATCTAATCCCATCTTCTTGTTATCATGAATAGAACACCAAATACTGAATGTGAAAGTTTCTCTTTGGTGTGTTGACTTGGATTTCTTTGTGTATGCACCCAAGAATATGACAGTAGATGCATAAATGATTTATTTTATCATACAGTGTTGCTCTTTGACTATAATAGCAATGCTTTTTATGCTTTACATTTTTTTGTATAACATTAGTTGACTACTTTAGCTCTTTACTTACAAGATCTATGAGGTAATTTACTTCTGTCTTTAAATCTAGTCTTTCAGGAAGAATATATAATTTGATTGTGGCTTTAGAATCTATACTTCTGTTTCCTTTTTGATAGGAATATTTGAATCATTTACATGTAATGTAACTAATAAGTACACACTATTTATGACTTTTTTACCATTGTTTTTATTTGTCTTGTATATTTTATTTATTACTGAACTTCTCCATTATTGTCTTTTCTGTGTTGAATAAGTATGTAGTGTTCCATTTCAATTTACTTTTGAGTATGTATTTTAAAATCTAGTATTTAAGAAGTTTTACCTTAAGGATTGTAATTATTGCCTCAACTTAGACAAATATATATTAACATTAATTTGAGAACAATAGTATATAAAACTTGATGCCTAGGCATTCTCGTCTCCCTTCTTTCCTTATGCAACTGTTATATAAATTAAATCCTTTAAATGCCATCAAACTTATGCCATAGAGTTACAAACAATAGCCTTAAATTTCCTGCACACTCACACACACACAAACACACACACAACTACATACTTACAATTATTAGTGATATTCTACTGTCTTGGAATTTTTAATGGTCTAACTATAGTACACTTACATGAATTTCTACTTCATGCTTTAGATTCAGCTTCTTGAATATTTAAAGAAGTTTAAATCAAATTTTACAAAATTTAGTCATTATTTCTTTGCATAATCTTTCTTTCCTTTGCTCCCCTTTCTTTCTGACCAATTCATGTGTATATATTGATACATTCAGTGATGTCCCACACTTTCCCAATACTCTGTTTATTTTCCTTAATTATTTATCTCTCTCTTTTCAGATGTATAGTCAAAACTAACCTGTCTTCAAATTTCCTGATTTTCTTCCAGCCAATTGAAATATACTGTTGATCAACTTCAAAAAAATTGTTTTATTTCATTCATTGTTTTTTTAAACTCCAAAAATTTTATTTGGATATTTATAATTTTTATTTTTTACCTATATTCAGTGAGGCATTGTTTTATGTGTCCATTCAATTCCTTACACATGATTTCCTAAGTATATATGTAAAGGTTGTGTTAATTTCATAAATTCTCTAAGTCCAGCATTGGTGCTTTCCAAGGATAGAGCCTACTGACTATTCTGTCTTAAGTGCATGAGCCATTACTTCCAGTTTATTTTTATGTTTTATATTATTGTTGTTTAAACATATATAACTTAAATGTTTCTTTAAAATGTGACATTTCTACCAATATGAATTCTCATTTCCAGCATTTTTTTTGATATAGCTTTTGAAAACTTCTGTTCTTTATGTTATGTGTAGCCACTGAAATTGGTGCTCAGTTAAAGTAGTGGTCAACTAATGATTGAAAACTTAAATTCTCTCAGCAATTATTATTCTAGGGAAGGGACATTTTGTTTTAATTTTTCCCCATTTTGCCCATTTCCATGTCTGTTTTAACTGTCTCTACAGTCTGTAGCATCAAGTTTAACCAGAAGTAATTGATTAGGTCCACTTTGGATTGTTACTAACTATGTATACAGCTCTACTTATGAGTATAGCCTTCTAGAGCCCTAAGAATAGGAGTTTTTGTAAGACCCATGAAAACATCCAATTTTTCTAAACTTTCTTTTCAGCTTTGTGATCTGCCATTTGTGTGCTTTGATACAACTTTACCCCCATGACTACAATGATAAGAACTGCTGATAATTGTTTTTAACAAACACCTTGGGCTTTTGCCAGAGAGCAATCCTAGAATTCAGTCAATTGAAGACAGGCCCTGTGAATAAAACTTTTGTGTAAACATTCTAGAAAGTCAAATAATGAGAATATCTCTTCTGTGAAAATTCCAACACTATCTGCCCTCTTCAGTGACTATTAGCTTGTACATCATGACTGCTAACATGGCTGACAGGCTGCAGGTTTAAAATTATCACAGACATGGGGAGAGGACACGGCTGAAGCACTAGTTAAGCCACCTCAACACTTGCTGTTATTACTCAGATTTGACTGTTTTTTTTTCCTTTTCTCATGAATACATACTTCTAGTTTTGCTGAAAGTTGCATTGTCCTGGGATTTAAAAACCCCTGGTTTTTTTTTTTTAATGTTTTCCCCCAAATCTGTAGACCTTTAATGAAAAAATGTACTCTACAATTCAAAAAATGCTTCTTAATATTTTGTTCATTATTAATTTTAGCATACAAATTCAAGGGGGTTATTTTATTATTTTGTGTGTTTACACATGTATGATGATCATATGTTAGATGCACATACCATAGCATGCAGAGCCAATCCAGAGAACAGCTAGTTTATGGTTCTCTGCTTCCATCTTTACTTCACTGTATGGATTGAATTCATATATCACCCTTGTACAGCAAGGTTGCTTATCTGATGAGCTATCTCGGTGGCAGAGGTGCTCAGAGATCCCTGAAGTTCTCAATGGCCAGAGATAATCAGAAAGCCATGAAATTCTCAGTATGCAGAAATGCTCAGGGAAACATGAAGACCTCTCTGGCCACAGAGATTCCCAGAGATTCATGAAGTCCTCACACTTCAGCTTCTGCTGTTCCTAAGGCACTCATGTGGCTGTGGACAAAGTGTTTTACATTCCTAGTCTTACTTTTGATGTCTCAAAAAGTTCTGGATATTCTCAAATCATTTTGAAACACAAGATCTCTATAAGATATTCACTAACGTGTAACAAGAAACATTTCTTTCCATGCTCCTGGGACTCTACACAAATAGTCTTATTCCTCTTAAGGTTTTCAGCCAGGGGAGATTTGCCATCCCTATGATTCTCTTTGTGTTCTTCCAAACTTATGGTGCACCTCTTGAATACTTTCCATCTCCTTTAAATCTTGGAATTTAAAAGCAAACAAGAAAATAAGCTAAAAGTGAACTAAAATAATTGAAACAAACTATAATTTATCTGATTATTTATCTGATGTTTACACATTTAAATTAGAAAGCTAAGAATATATTTGAGAAGGAAAATATGTTGACATGTCTAAAGTATTGCACTATACACCAGAAAGAGAACATATACATTGAACAAGTTGCCACCAATTTCTGTGTTTTTACTAAAGTTAAGAGGGTATGTCACACTATAGCCAAATTGATTTGATCTAGTTATGATGAAAGAAATATTTCTGTCCATGTAGATGGCAGTGTGCAGGGTGCAATCGCCCTGAATGAGACCTTGGCCTCTGTGGCCATTTCCATCTGTGGTGGACATGTAATGGTTCTTGAAGGGCTAATGAAGCACATCCTGGTGAACATCTTCCCAGCCCCAGAAGAACACTTCTTGTTTAACATTAGTATACATTCCTTGTTAAACTTTCAATCAACAATATTTTCTCTTATCCCCCCAAATGCTTATGACTTGAAGGCTTTTTCCCCCTGCCTGTGTCATTGTTGGATATCAATGGAACCCTTGGTAGAGATGGTATAAAAGAAGAAAAAATTGTTATTAAGTTTCTAAATAAACTATCAAAGCTATCAAAGCTATATCCTAAAGCTATCAAAGGACTCCAGTTCCTCCTAGCTCTTTTCTCTGTGCTTCCAGGCTACCTTGAGGTAATCATCTCTGTTCTGTTACGTATTCTTTTTAGGACATATAAGTCCACCACTGGCCAAAGCAACATGAGCAAGTGCCCATAGATGAATAACTCAGAAAACCGTGAGCTAAAATAAATTCTCCTCCTTTCATCATTTCAGTGATGGAAAGCTAACAACTCTAAACTGTACATAACCACGTTTGCTGTAACATTACAGAGTGACATTCGGGAGGAGTCATGAGGTCCAGCTCTGAACTTCATCTGGTTTCTCTGCCTAAGTGAGTAACCAAGAAGAAAACACGATCAAGTAAAGTTTCTACAATTGTTACATCGATTAATTAGTCTTCTTTCTCCCAGACCATACCCCGCAGAGTTAGTAGGCAAGTAAGCATGGGCTATATGAGACACTGACGGTTGGCTCACCTAAACCATCATTTTCAAATCGTTCTTTTTAAAGGCTTAATGGTTCCTTAAACTGTAGGAATTTACATTTCCTTGCAAATGGAGATCACTGGCTATGTTTCACCATTTTGATTGATAAAGTGTAATTGTCAGTATGTTGTGCAGTCCTAGTGACTTTTGGGAAAGATTTATCTTTTTATAAGTACAAAGAAATAGGTCCATCTTTCTCCCTTCCATTGTTTTCTGTCTGGATCACTGATGTAATACTGAGAACTACAGCAACTCTTATAAGGAGAAATTTAGAAGAAAGACATGCCTATCATTCCTTACACTGGCGGTCACTTTAATTGTTATCAGCCACCACAGGCTATGAGCATTCTATTGCATGATAACAAAATCTGAGTTCTTTAAGCTATGATGCAAGGTTTTCTGCTAACTTGTGGCCAAAACCTTTCACACTTGTAAACAAAGCCAGTTGGAAAGGTCAAATGAAATAACATGGATGCCCATATATTTAATTTTTATTTTTATTAAAGTGTTCATTATTACATTTTTACATTCTGAAAAAAAATCATCTACATGATTCTGCCATGAGTTTGTTTTCATTCTTTTAATCTCAGCTTATTTTGTCTCCAAATACATTGGAGAAAGGCGTAAAGCATTGCTTATAAGTGAGTTTTATATAACTCACTTCTATAAAAGTCAGAATGTTTTCATTTTCAGAAATTCTGTATAAGCCTTAATATTGACAATTCTAAATACTACAGTGGTAGGACTTTGTTAATAGTACTATTAAATATTATCACACAGTAAGAAAACTTAATGTTGAAACTCATGCCACCTTCTCTGGCAAAACAGAATAAATGATATTCCCTCTGCCTGTTGCCACCCTTGCTGGGCAGTGAAAGCTCCCAGTGCCTTGCCATTATCCCATGGCTTAGAAAAGTCTCTAGCTAGCCCAAACCTAGGCAAGAAAAGAGTTTTGGACTGCAATTTGGCCAACATAAAGGTTTCATGCTTGACGTCATCCCTTTGCTATCCATGCTCAACCTAAAATCAAGAGTAATATTTTTTGAGAGAGTATTCTGCATGGAACATTCATGAAGAAAGTGTGGGGGTAAGACAGGCATGCCTTTTCTTCACTACTCCAGTCAGCTTCTCATGTCCTCAAACTTGGTGAAGAACCACATTATAGAAATTATGTCAAAATGATAAAAAGCTTCTGAGGTCCCAGAGAGTAAGTAGAGAAGTTTCAAGCATGGAGATGTTCTTAGACTCAGTAATTCAGGCTTAATTCTTCTTTTATTACAAATAGAAATAAATCAAGAGACAGCAAGGTCAATGATTTACTTAAAGTGTTCAAGAAAATATCAGAACTTAGGTGAACGGGGGTCTCAAATCATGGCAAAATTCTCTCTGGATGCATAATATATACAATGCACATGAAAATATACTGACAGCTGTTCTAGTCGACAGATCAATCTTCTACAACTTCAAAAACAAAGAGTAATGCATAGAGTGTGATCTAAGGACAAGATAATATTATTTAAAACACTGAATCATATTACACTGGATTTTTTGGCAACCCCATGATTCCAGGGGTTAAGAGTCGAGGATGTCAATTTGGAAATAGTTATTAGCCTTAAGGAACAAAAACCACATAAGGTTTTTGGTAAAGGCATCTATGTTTATAAACACCAGGTGGCCATGATAAACTAGACCTCATCAACAAGCCAATAACAGAAAAGAATGAAATTCCCCATAGTAACGCTATGCTATCTGAGTGACATATACAAAAAACCACAGCCACGTAGATTTTTTTTTCTAGGGAAGTCTACTCATGATAGATAAGTGCTTACTTAATAATAGGAACAGAAAAAAAAAACAAAGTTAATATAATTAAGTTTGCCAAATTCTGTTTAAATACACTCAGTATAATAAGCCAACACAGGTTGAAATCCACCTACAAAATCAGAAAGTCATTGCTTCCTTTCTGTATTTTACAGGTATACAGAGTACAAAAAACCTGCCCAGTCAGTTCATATAGGATCCATTCAGAGAAAAGCCTCAGTGATGCCTTTCCATCCTCTATTGGTTTCTGAGGGATGCTATAGCATGCAGGCAGCTGCCTACGAGTGAAGAAAGAAGTCTGCGACATGGAGTCCCAGGTAACGACCTACTTATGATGAACAACATACATTTATTAATGTGAAGCCAATGCATTCAAAAAGTCAGATGTCTCATTCATTAACTCTGCATTGCACAAACCGTAACAAGGGTATCTTTATAAATTCACAACCATTCATGTAAATACGCAGATACACATATATGCTAATAACCAACCCAAAGAAAATAGGTCAAAACTAAATAAAAGAAGACAGAAGACTCAGCATATGACAACCTCGGAAATGAAGGTATGAAATTAAACAAGAGCAAATATTGAGCCAACAGTTTTTGCATAAGTAGGACCTCAGGGAGTCAGCGAGCTCTTCAGTTCTTTGCCTTTTCTGTTATCTACGATATGCCTCATCATGGAAAAAAATATGAATGGAGAGAATAAATCATGCTTCTGTCAAAGTGTCATTTGTATGACTAGTGTTTAGAAAGGCCTGTGCTAGGCTGTAGAGTTTGTCCATCTGGATGGAGGTGTGGAAATCTGGAAATAAGACAAAAGAATTAAAACAAAACAAAATACTATGGAGAATCAGATGACCAGAGGAAGATGGGATATCATCTTCCCTACTATGTTCAATGCATGTGGTCAGCGCAGGCCACTGCAGCCATGAATATACACGTCTCAAGACAAAGGGCTAAAGTAGTTCATTTTCCGTCCCTTGGACAGCCTTTCCTGTATATAGAGCAACTCTGCCTCTTTCGTAAAAGAGGAGGCAAAGCATGATGAAACTCTGCCTCTTTCGTAAAAGAGGAGGCAAAGCATGATGTGTGATTTCAAGGGTCCAGAGAATGACTCGATGGACAAACATGCCTGCTGCCAACTGGACAACCTGAGTTTGATTTCTGGAACCTACATGATAGACAGAATGAAATTTCTCATATAGGTTGTCTACTGACACACACACACACACACACACACACACACGCACCCCAATTAAATCATATAAAGATAAAAATAACAAGGAGTTGAGAAGCCAATTCCTTAGATTCAAATCCTTATCATGACTTGGTTTGTTTCTCATCTATCTAACAATGAAGTAAATGATAACATTTTCACTATCAAGATTAAATAAACATGCTAATAATTACTTATTTGGGACTAAGTCTAGCTGTATGCACTCCAAGTGTTCAGATGTTGCAGCTTTCTTTCATTTCTGCCAGGTTAAGATTATCAAATACATCCTGAAATCCAAGGATTACTCAAAGTGACTCAGAAGATGAGTGTGAAGGTGACTTGGACAGGGACTAGACTTTGAGTCCGAGACTAGTTGACTACACCCTCTCAACTTGACAGTTCTCAGCTTCAGTTTTCTTGTTAATCAAAGACAAGTTCTTCCTTTTGTGGTTATTGAGAGCGTTAAGAGCGACTAATGTCTATGAAGAATGTTCTCAGTAAGTAACTTCATGCAATAACATCCCAGAAAAGGAAAGTATGAGGCTGCTAATTACAGTGTATTTAGAATCGTCACCTTGGGAGTATGTCTAGATGTCTAATTGAAGAAACACATTTTGTGTGAAATTGCTCTGTCACTTCAGTACCCCCTCAAGTTTTCTATGAATCAAATGGTAGCTAGATCCTTCTGTGATTCTGCCTCAGGGTAGAGATCTGACAGCAGGAAATCTATGAGTGTTTTCTTAGTTTTGAACTTTGAAAGCCTTGAGGAAGAAGAAATAACTAGGTATATGCCATCAGTCAAGGACGATCTTTGGAAGAAAGAAGCTAAAGAAACTCCCTGTCCCGAAGGAAGCAACCTACCTTCTGGGGACTGAGTTAAGGTTATGGTGGAGGCATACTTGAAACATATGAAATTGAGCTGAGTCACTAGCTCTGTTCCCTGGCCACACCCTGGAATGTCTAGATCTGGGTCACATGAGAATATAGGAGATCATTTCCTTTTCATTCAGTAGGGTTGGCAAAGAAAAGACAAAATTACTAGAGAGGAATGTTTACATGCTGGTGAGCAAGGAGCAAGGTGTGCTTCAGGAGATTTCTTTACATCTGGTGAGCATTCCAATACTGAAGTATCAGCCACTGGAGTACAGTAGACTTATGGACACAAGTCGAAGGGACACAAGTCGAAGGGTACTGAAGCTACAGCCTGTGGGGAAAGGATGCCTCAGAATTGTCAGTCACACACACACACACACACACACACACACACACACACACACACTTCATCTGTAGCTTAGAAGCCCTAACTACAGCACTAATCATATTCCCTACGACTCAGAAACAGCTATGAGTTACCAAGGATACCCACAATAGCATAAAGTTTCACCTGTACCAACCTAAGAAATAAAGCCCCAGAATCATGAACATGTGCATCCTGCAAGTTATCTGTGAAATAACTACTCACCATACATTGTCATCACCACATACTTATTTACAAAATAAGAAAATCCACTGTGAATTTGCACTCACTGTGTATTAATTATGTCTACAGTCTTCTCTCCTCACTGCCACCCAGATATTCTTCCCATTCCCAAATAATTCCTCTTCTACTTAAAATCAACTTGGGTTTCTTTCCCTATATGAGAGAGAAAATGGGATTCTTACCTACCTTCAGATAAACATGATACCCTCTACTCCCATACACTTTGCTATAAATGTCAGAATTTTATCTTTTGTGTATGAATAATACCCTATTGTGTGTGTATATGTGTATGCTTATATACATGTATAATATATGTATTTTTTGCATTGCCAGGTTCTTTGTATGCTGACTTCATTTCATCTGGATTATAACCCACAGGTGAGACAGCAGGATTGTATGGTACTCATTTTGAGGAACCTTTATAATTATAACTTTTGCATAATGGATGTCCGAATTCACATTTCTACTTATAGTGCACAAAAAATTTTCTTTTCCTCCAGATTTGACTTTTTTTTTAATTTTGGAGGGTATTTTATAGCATCTGTTAATTTTATAACACACACACACACACACACACACACACACACACACACACACACTAATATATTCTTCATATATCCTGAATATTGATCTTGTGTTGGATGAGTAGCTGAATAACATTTTCTGCCATTTTGTAAATTGTCTCTTTCTTTGTTATTTTCAGTTTTTGTTTGATGTAATCTCATTTATCAAGTCTTGGTTTTATTTCCTATCCAGAAAATGTTAGAGAGTCCTAGTCAGAAAATCATGCCTATATTAATTTGCTTGAAGAATTTACCCCTAGAAGTTAAGGCCATTGTTCAGCTTGAAACTAATTTTTGTACATAATGAGAAGTACTAGCCAAATTTCAATCTCCTATATGTGGTTATCCATGTTCAAACATATTTGTTAAAGGGGCTATTCTTTTTCTAGTATATTTTGGCTACTTTATTAAGGAACCATTAGCAATAGATGTGAGGCTGTTTTTGTTTCCTTTCTGCTACTATGACAAACACTGTGACTAAAAACAACTTAGGAAAAGATAGAGTTTATTCCCCACAGAGCACGCTGGTGTAGGCAATTTCTCAATATAGGCTTTCCTCTCAAATGACTCTAACCTGCCAAATTGACAAGGCTAAGGGGGACAAGTGTCTTCGGGAGTTCCTATTCTGTACCCCTGGTCAATGTGTCTAGTTTTTATAATACCATGCTGACTTTTTAACCTTTTGTTATTATGGTTCTGTTCTATGTCAAAAAAAAAATAGATAATATGGTGATTCTAATTTTGATGGGTTTTTTTTTTTCTTCCTCAAGAATGTTTTTGTTTTTTGAGGCTTCTATGCAAGCATTAATGTTTCTTCTACTTCTGTCAAAATGCCACTGATATTTTGGTAGAGATTGCACTGAACTTGCAACTGACTCTCATAGTATAACATTTAGAAATATTCGCTCTATTAGTACATTCGCATGGAAGCCTTACAACCTTAGTGTCCTTGATTTCTTTCCCAAGTGGCTTCTAAGTTCCATTATTATAGAGTTGTATTAGTCAGAGTCCTCTGGTCACAGAACACATTGAATGTTTCTATATATTAAAGGAATTTATTGGAATGATTTACAGTCTGCAGTTCAACGAACTCAACAATGGGCAGCTTGTAATAAGAAGTTCAGGAATCTAGTAGTTTCTTAGTCCCAAGAGGTTAGGTATTTCAGCTAACCTTTTGGAGAAGCTGGAATCCTGAAGAAGTAGGTTCCAACAGGTGTGCTGGCCAGTAAGTGCATGCAGGTGAAGAAGAGTGAGCTTTCTCCCATTGTCCTTATGTAGGCCTCCAGCAGAAGGTAGGGCCAGATTAAGGGTGTGCACCACTTCACCTGGATTTGGGACTTGCTCTATCCCAGTCTGGCCTTGAACTCAGATATCTGCTTGCCTCTGTCTCCTTGGATTAAAGGTATGTACTACTTTGTCTTGGCCTAAGCTTATCCTGATCACTATGCTTCAATATCTATATCAAAAGCATGTGCCAGCCTATGTCAAGGTCTGGGTCAGAAGCTTGTGTCTTCCAGCCTCAAGATCTATATCTTGAGGTGTGCCCTCCATTTCTGGATTGTAGTTCATTCCAAATGTAGTCAAGTTGACAACTATGAATAGCCATCAAAGAGTTAAGCTTATTTTTACATACTTTTGCAAGCATTATTATCTACATAAGAACACTATACTATCAGCCCAACTTTCCCACAGAGAGCCCACAACCATAAAACAATGAATATACGAAAGAGTTATATAAAAGAAGTGAAGATACCCAGAACCTTAAGAGTCACCAGTGTGAAAGGGAGATGGCCACATGAGGGACAGCAACAGTGCTCTGCTTTTGACTTCAGGCCAAGAAAAGAAGAGGGATACTCTAACCAGATCCTTCCATGCCTGGGACACACAAGAAATAAGATCTGGCTTTTAGTTCCAACAAAGCAGCTGGACTCCATAGGGAAAAGGTGGGCATGAGGAACAACACTGTGTATCTCATCTTGTTCTTTCCCTAAACTCTTTACCAATTAAAACCCTGAAAACCTTGAGAGTTGGGTAAGTCAAATGTTTTATGGCTAACAAAGTTACCAACAATTGCGTGGTCTTCATGCAACAAAAACAAAAGGTCAACCCGAATTCAGAGTGACCCTACAGTAAATAAAGGCTTTTACTTGAGAACCCTGAAGGGGGAACCGAGTACCCTTCTAAAGACATTCAGGAATTTTCCCCAAGACAATCTGTGATTTCAAAGAACTCCAGCCATATACTGATGAATGTGAAAAGAAATGTATGTTTGGAAGAGAATTACATAATAACCATTGTGATTTTTCCCACAACTATATTGCCAGGTAAAAATAACTGGACATACTGACTGAAATGACCAAATGATTTAAAAAAAAAAGTGAAAGTTGAATAGACATAGAAATGTTTCAAATGTTCCAATGAAAATTTAGGGGCTTTATTCTACAAACAAGAAATATAGCTTTTTCAAGCATATGAGTAGGTGGCTCTCTAAAACAATAAAATATAATTTAATCTATTTGACTTTTGATAATGAAGTGAAATAAAAATCTGATTCTCTATGCAGGGAACACAGCAGCTGAAAGGCAAGCACCCGGATGAGGTAAGGCATCTTTAAATGCATAAAACATTCCTGATGTAAACAATAGAAAATATTAACACATGTCAAAATTAAGGTGAGGGGAACAAGTAACAGAAACAAAAAAAAATATTTTTCAAGGATAAGGCAAATTGGCAGGAACCTATTCCTAAAATAACATGGTGAAACTTCTTATAGGAATGAAAAAGGAAGTATCTCAGAGACAGAGACAGACACTGCGGTTTATAGACAATTATCATCAAAGGAGCAATAAGAAAACTTACTGTGGACTTCTGAAGAGAAATGATAAAAACCAAAGAACAATTCAGTGCAATCTGCAGGTGCTGAGAGAAAACAGGGAACTGTATTTCTAAGTCTGCTGTATCAGTAAGGGTTCTCTAGAGGGTCAGTTCTCAGAATCCCTACAAAGTAGGCTCTGAGTGCAGGAATAAACTTGTCAGTGAGAGCAAAGCCAAGCAGGCAAAAAACAAAAGCTTCCTCTTTCCCTATCCTTTATATAGGCTGCCATCAGAGGGCTGACCCAGACTTGAGGTGGAACCTCAATTGATTAGGATTGAGTCTTCCTATATCAAATAATTTAACTGAGTAAAGTCCCTCACCTCACATGTGTGCCTAGATACTTGGGTTTAGTTAATCCCAGATATAGTCAAGTTGAATAACGAGAATAACCATCACAGCTAGTAAATATTTCTTTTAAATATCAACAATATGACCTGTTTTCAGATTATCACAAACTGGAAGAGACAGTTACTCACTGAGCTATAACAAAGCAGTTATTAAGTGGTTTAGGGGCCTGGAAGATGGTCTTGGGGAAATGCCCGAAGGCTTAAAAATGGATGGTGGGATTCAGAGAAGGAAATACTAAACAAATATCATTTTAAAGTCTATTGAGGAGTTCAGACTGTAGACAGAATTAAAAGCCATAATACCATGTATTTTGGGAGAAGGATAGGATTAAGTTAACCCTTGTGTTGAGATGGAATTTAGAGGACAGCTTTTCGTTCTTTTGTGCTTGATGCTCCCCAGATCTTTTTATTTTAGAAAGATTCAAAACTAGCTTGCACGTTTCCCATGTAAGCTTCTCAATATGTGCTACTATTTCTCCCCAGAATAGTAATTTCTATTAAATCATTATCAAGTGGTTATATTGTAATAGCTAGACTAAACTCTAAAAATACTAATAAAGATGAAGCAGAGAGATAGCTTAGTGAAATGTTGCTCTTGGAGAGGTTCCAAGCTCTGCTCTTAGACCCTGTGTCAGGTGGCTCACAACTGTTTGTCACTGCATCCCCAAGGGATTTGATGATCTAATCTGGTCTTCACAGGTGCCCCCACAAAGCTCTTGTGCACTCTTCTTCCTCTCTCTCTCTCTCTCTCTCTCTCTCTCTCTCTCTTTCTCTCTCTCTCTCTCTCCCCTCCCCTATCTTTTTCTCACACACACTACACATCATATACACACACAATAAAAAATTTAAATCTTTAGAAATTGTAATAACAGATTGTTTAAACAGTACATAATAAAAAAGAGAAATATTAAAAAAGTGAAATATTAAAATAATTTCCAAGTTGTTGGGGAAAAAGTTGAAAAATATCTCTTTAAGAAAAAACATGTACTGACTTTGATCTGGCAAATTTACCCTCACTAGAAATGGATACAACTGCAAAATTGTATACAGCAGAATTATTAACAATAAACAATAACTTAAAAAGGAAATGATTTAGACATTCCTCAATAAAGTTTGAAATGAACAAATTGTACACATTTAACAAGTAAATGAATTCAAAATTACATACTAAAAGTAAATGAATTCATCACTGGATACTAAAAGAATATTTACCATAGAAAACACGAATCTTTTACCACAAGAGTTATTATGCAGTTGTTTATAGGGACAGGAGTCTGCAAAGCTTCCTGTGTACCAATTTGAGAGGTGGTCTCAAGGATGAATCTCAGGGATGTATGTCTTAGTAAAAATATTTTCCATTGCATTCCTAAAATTTATATGTTTTTCTCTAGTTCTAATCCAAGGATAATACCTCAAAATAAAGAACTTTCATTAAATATCTCAGAATTGAGCAAGATTTGGCAGATTAAAATAGGACTCATTCCTTCTTCATTACTTACCATAAATCTAAAAAGATTCAATATACACAAACTCAAAATAAGGGACAGATCTGGTAAATCTGTGTGAAGGATAACAACTAAATAGAGTAGAATGGGCTATTATGGCAGAACTTTATTAAAACAGAATAGTCAATATCAAAGATAGGGAACCACCAAGAATTGGTGGGTATTCAGATGGAAAGTGTCCCTAGGACATCTTTCTTCATGTTAACCTTGTAGGATTTATATTTCATCATAAGAATGGCATGGGGGAAATTACTTTCTCTAATTGTCTACAAAGGAAAATTTCTGAACTGCTTTATGGGAATTTCTTCTTAGTACATGTGGTAGAGATGATAAGGTCAGGGACTTAAAGAAAGATCCTCGATTTATATGGAATGGCATGAGTATTGTCTGAGAAAATATCCCTTGACGTCCTAGTGACTGCAACATAGCTCTGCCTCCCTTGGGTAGCACAAAACGATGCACCTTACTTCATCTTGAGGCACTGTAGACTGGAATGACAAACTTACAAAGTACCCATTAGGGCAGATTTTAAGGCCAGGGTTTGTTTATATATATTCATTTTAAACCGCATCGACTAAAGGAGTAAATTTCCTCTAACCCTTTGAATACCAGATGGGCTGCACCTTCCAAGGACTATGCTTCTTTAAAAGCACAATTGTTGTTCAGTCTCTCTCAGGTGCAGATTCATTAGCTCTTCACTGGCTTTCCTTGTTTGCCGACTACTTGTGGAAAAAGCCATTTACCCTGGTGAATGTCAAGGTTAGTGCAAACTGTCCTTGTCATCAGTCTCTCTGGCAGAAGGTCAGGGCTAAGCGCTCTTCAAATGGGCAGTGTTGAACAAAGCAGAGCTGGACTTAACTCACCAGAAAGGAGAAAGGAGGCCTGTGCAGGGGTTGATAAACATTCCTGTGAGCTTCCAGCAGAGATTAACTCCTTCCTTGCCACGTTCAGAAACTACTTACTCTGAAAAATGCCTTGTAATGTATATGCTTTGCAGGTCTGAGATACACATGTACAAAGTGATATATATATATATATATATATATATATATATATATATATATATATATATATATATCTGCTACCTTCATGTCTATGTTCATTGCTGCATCAATATCTTTCTGCGTAGTTTCCCTCAGGCATCTTAACTGTTTAAATAATTAGATCTTCCTCTAAGGGTCCAGTTTGTAAACCAACTTCTTCATCCTAGTCTTTTTATTTTGTAACTGCTACCCTTAGTTTACACCTGCAGACAAGTTGTGAAACACATATAAAGACCTACTAGGTTCTGAAATAGTCATACTCTCCTTTGATGGAATAGTCAACTTATCACAGTGGCAGTTTGGAGAGCCTTACCCAATCCCAACTTGATTCGGCTAGAGCACTTTCTACGTGTGAGAAAGCATTCATCCAAACACAGGCACTTGTGGAGATTTGACTCGTGGCTCAAGTTCTACCATTCACTTTGACAAACAGTGGCCTTTCTTGAGAGACTTGGGACAGCAATCACACTTCACATCCTCCATGAGGTAGTTAGCCAGGGGGAAGTTTGTCAAACAAGGTACTTTTCTCTTTTGGGTTCCTTTAAACGAGCATTTGTTTCCAATGTGTCCTTAAAATGTAGAATACCCAGAATATGAAGTACACTTCAGATGTTGCTAGACTGAACTTGATGCATATTTATATATGTATATATCATATATTTGTATTTGCTACATAGCACATACTTTCTATTCCAATACATCAGCTCTCACATTGAATTGTGGAAGCATTGATGGCTATGCCAAAGACTTTGCATAAGTTGTAGCCAGGCAGATAAGCTTTGTTCATGTAAATTCCAATCACATGTATTCTTAAACTTTTGTACTAATTTTAGATTGTGTGTGTGTGTGTGTGTGTGTGTGTGTGTGTGTGTGTGTGTGTGTGCCTGAGCAAGTTGTATGAACTAAGGTGAGCACACATACGTGCATGTGGAAATCAGAGAACTTTTGGGAACCTACTCTATCCTCTCACTGTAGTATCCAAGACTTCAACTGGTTGTCAGGCAAGGGCCTTCAGCTGCTGAACCACACCAGCCCTGTGTCAAAATTTTAATTCAGTTGTTTACTACCCATAACTCACCTGTTATTTTAACATGTGAAAGCCCATGTTATTCTTGACAAAGTTCCTGAGAGCTCAGTATGATCTATTTCTTTCAATACAGCATGTTCTGTATTCCCTTTAAATAGCTTATCCTCAGGGTTTGTCTGGAAATTTTTGTTTATTTCATTCAGAGGTATCTTCAGGGCTCCTGATCAAATCACTGAAATGTCACTCCTGATGTAATTTTGGTGATGTAAATCCTGTTCGAGCATAATAAGTCCTGTTTCGTATTCTTAAATTCAAAAATCATGAGAAATATTCCCAGCTACATTTATTTGTCCTGGATGGCTCATTGATGGGACTTGTTGAAGTATTTCTTATGCCATTTGCATTTTGACTCCTGTATATAATTATATTTTGTTTTCCTGTCGCTCTTCCAAATCTTTCTTTAGAACTAATCTTAGAGGTTTTCTTCCCAATACCTCTAGAATTCCTTCATCAGAAATATTCTTTTATATCTCTTTCCCGTTTCCCTCCCTCTGGCAAGGAGACAAAGATACATATAATTACACAACAGTTCAGCTCTTGAAAAGAGGCAATTAACCTGGACGAAGACAGGATTTTGAATGATCCAGCAGTGCCCACACTCCTGGGTATCTAGAAAAATGGCATTTCAGTTCTCTAGTTATTTCAATGACATCATAACTGCAGAAATAAACTGCAGAAAATTTAAATGACTTTAGTATACTATTTCCTGCTATCATTGTGTTTCATCATTAATCACTATTAACCTCTTGTTCTCCTTAATTATAAATCAAACTAGCAAATTAATATAGTCGTGGGAAAGCCATACTATCTGTAGAGTTTATTCCTATCCGCTATTTAGGGCACCCATCAGAAACTTGTCTCATGTCCTTGTGAACTTTCCTAAATTTTCTTATGTGGCATACTCAAGAAATTATCTGTATTAATTTATAGAAGACAGACTATCTAACTTACATGATCAATGAGAATGATTTAGGGTCTAGTCTTCACTGTTTTGTTTTGCTTTGAAGTGAGCCCCTTAACCCCAGTCTCTGACTCGAGCTTCATGGGCATCTCCCATGGCCTCAGAGAGTGTTTGTTTAGCACAAGACATCAGTCTCACAGTCTTAAACTCTTCTAAGCACTGGAAAATGCCAACCAACATCTCTAGACCTTTCTTCTGCATCTTCTCAACTTTTAGGTTGCCTCATTTTCCTTCTGCCATTCCTACAACCACCAGACTCATTAAGACAGTGAGCAACTCATAAACAGAAATCTACTGTCAGTTGCTACCAGGCCTCTAAGCTCAGAACCCCAAACTCTTTCATACTCAAGCACAGATTTTACTTCTATGTTTCTATCCCAGACTCAAACTCTCTGAGTTTTACTGTGTGTAATAACCAAAGTCATTCTAAAACACAAAATTCAGCTTGAAAGAGTAACTTGGCCACTGCAGGGTTTCTGTTATCTTCTGTATCTGCTTATTACTCTCCAGATTATTCTTTATCATCATTTTTTTTTAATGTTGGATATTTCCTTAGTGCTGATATTTCTGGTAGAAATGTCATATTTACAAAAGCTGTAGATTTGCCTTCTTACTTGAAAAGTACTCTTCAGGGGATGCTGGCAAGGTACAAACATGTATACCCTGTTACAGGGGTCTGTGATTGGATATTACCACCAGAAATGCACAAGCAAACAATGCTCAACTAAATCCCAGTTTCGTAGCCTGTGGTGGTATGTGTTAGAAACACCAAAGACAGAAATATCACTTTACCTGCTTGCTCACAATTGTCTCCATTCACCTGAGCCCTGTAACTGAATTAGTTAAGTGCCTTCCTTCCTTCTTCCCATGCTTTTGCACATGATACATATTCCCATGCATACTTAATATATTAAAGGTTATTTTTATTATTAATATTTAATGTTGTTTCATAGGTTTTTTTTATTTAACTCTTCTAAAGAGTTTCTTAGTGTTTAGAAATTTCCTTCATAGCGACCTGTTTTTGACATTAAGTAGTTTCCTGTGACATAGATGGCCTTAATTCTCATAAACATTTGACTATTTAAATGTTACAGGTTCCTAGTCTTGTTTTTAAACAGTGAATATATCCTTACCTGTTTCTTTAACTTTTCTGTCAAGATTTCTCAGAAATACATGCCGAAAAGCAAAATTTCTAGTCAAAATCAATGGAATTTTTTTAATTTTATAGTAACAAACAAATTTGCTTTTTAAAATTCTGTGTGGTCCCAGAGATACCCCCCCACCCTCCACCAAATCTAGTTGTCTCTCCAGGTCCTCTCTCCCTCTGCCCTACCCTGACCTCATTCTCCCTGTTCTTACCCCCTCCCCCACACACTCCCATACCCAGTCCCCTCCCTTGATAACCCCCATGTCTAATTTATTTCACCTTATCAGTAAGATTTAAGCACCCTGCCCCTCTTGGGTCCTCCTTCTCCTCCTTGTTACTTAGATTGACAGTGAAAACCCCCAGGAATATATGAAGGTGGGCCTAGCTAAGACTCCCAGCAATGGAAGGTATGAAGCCTGAAGCAGCCATCTGTAACCAAGCAAGGCATCCAATGAAGAGATTGGGACACCAACCCAGCCACTAAAACTTAGACCCACTATTTGTGATGCCTACAAGGTGAGCAGGGGTAAAGATGGAGAAGAATTTGAGGCAAGGGCCAACAATGACCAGTCCAGTTTGAGACCCAGGCAATGAGAGGGAGCCCACCTCTGTCACTGTTAATGATACTCTGCTATACTTGCAGACAGAAACCTAGCATGAATGTCATCGGAGAGTCTTCACTCAGCAACTGATAGAAACTGATGCAGAAACCAAAGCCAAGCTCGGAGAAACTTGCTGAAGATGGGAAGGAAGGATTGAAGGAGCAGAGTGGTAAAGGACACCACAAGAAAACCTGGAGTCAGCTAACCTAGGTCCATAGGGGCTCACAGAGACTGAACCACCTACCAGAGAGCATGCATGGGATAGACCTAGGCCCTCTGAACATATATAACAGATGTGCAGCTAGGTCTTCATACTGGACTTGCAATGTGGGAGTAGAGGATATCTCGGACTACATTCCATGCCTTTGGATACCTTTCTCCTAACGGCACTGGCTTGTTGAGCCTCAATAGAAGAAGATGCACCTAGTCTTACTGCAGCTTCATATGCTATGGCTGGTTGATATCCATGGGAGGCTTCCCCATTTCTGAAGAGAAGTGGAGGAGGGGTAGATGAAGGGAGAGGGAAGGTGAGCTGGAGGGACTGGGAGGAGATAAGAGAAAAGGGAAGCTGTGATTGTGATGTAAAGCAAATGAATAACATAACAAAAATGTTATTTCTCTGCCCATTCAAACCAGGTTAGAGTACATTAAATGCAGATTTACTAGGAATCTGTTCTAGAGTTTACTGACCCCCAAGGTCCTAGGCCAGGGAAGTCACCAGGGGAAGGGAGAAGAGGAGAGAGGAAGAGAAAGGGGAAAATGTACAGGTGCAGAGACAGGGAAAGAAAAGAGAGGAGAGAGATAGAAGAGAGAGCTGCTGGGGGAAGGGCAGTCCAGCCCCTAGGCTAGAAAGTTTAGGGTTGGGGGAAGATAATACCAAGTAGGGACTAAGGGATTCTGGGAGAAATCAGAAGCCAGATCTGCTTTGGTTTGTAAAATATGCATCTCTACCCTTTATCCTGGAGTCTAAAACCAAACAACTAACATTGTTTCTGATTCTTGTCATCCTCAGCCTGTGTGCTGGTTGCTCCTTAGTGTTTTCTGTTCTGTTTTAGCATCAGTCTTTACCAGTCTTGCTCGTCTTGTATATTGACTTCATCCCATTTGGAAATTAGATATACACAAACTCTAAAATGTTTCCTTTATTTTTCATAGATTCTGCAATACATTTATAAAGTATTATTTCCTTAAGGTTTTAGAAATTAATTGATTAACTCTTTGAGCATTTTAAACACTGAGATTTCAGAAGCATACCAGCTATACAAAACAGTTCACAGATGAATGAGAGCCAAGGTGAACCTCCACGTGAGTCGTCAACCCACAGTCTGTGGCAGATGTGAGGCGATCTCCAAGATGGCCGACTTTGGTGTGCCCATCTGATAACTACTCTCTCTCCTCTTCAAGTAAATGGTGTCCTCATTTGGGCACCAACTGCTTCTGCGTTTTAAGCATATTGTTAAACCACATAGCCTGCATTTTCTTCATATCCCACTTATTTTGCTCAACATTATGACTATGAGTACATTCATGTTTCAGCAGACAGCAATAATACATATTGTACAGTTGTATAATGCCCCATTGTGCAGATTTACTACTTATTAATTTGTATGTGACATTAATTTACACAGTGTGATTTTTGTTGTTATGAAGCACGCTTCTTTTGACATTGTTTGATTCTCTTCTCCCCCTGTCCCCACCCAGGGTGGGGAGGCCAGTTATTCTCAATGATAAAACGGCTATAATGGATAATGCCAACAAGCAGCATTGTTTAGAGCTCAGTATACTAGCAGCAGTGTGTGACAGTGGTAATCCCTCTCCAGTGTACTTATTGTCAGTTCTGGGTGTTGAACCCAGGACCTCACGCATGCTTGGGAGCTGCTCTGCTGACTGACTATGTCCTGGCCCACAATTCCTGGCTTTTCATTGTCAGTCTTTGTCATTTTAACTAGACTGCAAACTTCATTCTGCTATCTCACGTAATTTCAATGTACATTTTCCTTGCAGCACTCTCTCAAGTGTTCACTAGTCACTCAGCTATTCTGTCTGTGAAGAACTTGTTCAAGACTAAAGCACATTTTGTGAGTGGTGTGTGGTAAGGGTCAATCCCCCACAGGTTTATCCAGGTGACAAGTTTGATAAAAGATGACTTATCTCTGCTTCCTGAAGGAAACTGTTACAAACTGGTCTCCATGAAGACATGTCTGTATCTAAATATGCTCTGTCTACTAATGTGTTTCAGAACCACACCCATAGTTACTACAGCTTCCATCTGTCTTGTACCTAATAAAACAAGTTCCTGCAACTCGCCTCTGCTATATTCTTGTTCTGTTATTTACCATACCACTCAAAATTCTTTTGCCACTATCCAGATGCAACCACTTTTGGAGTTTGTTTGGGACTGTGTTGAATATAAGTAGTGTGAAAATGTAAATGTTTGCATTCTTGAGTCTTTCAGTGACCGAACATATCTCCTTTCTTTATTTAAAAGTTTTATTTTCTCTTAATATTATTGATTTCTGTGTAGATACCACATACATGTTTTATTAAATATATGCAGAGTGATTTTATTCTATTGTTATACGTTATTCTGCTGCATTTTCTTTCCTTCTAAATCTTGGAGGCTAATAGAAACATAATTCATCAATGTTCCTTAACTTTAACAAATTATTGAGTTTTTTCCTAACAACTTATTTGGGAGGAAAGATTAACTCAAAGTAGACCAGGGACCTTATCATAAACCTCAAAACTTTAGTAGTAAAAAAGAAAACTTAGGAGAAAGATTCCAAGCTCCAGCCATAGGCAAAGATTTCTAGATCTGACTCAGCATTTCCAGGTATAAGTCTACTCCTTGGAGATGGATGAACCTCAAAAGCTTTGGGATAGTAAAGAAAACAAGAGAATGAAGCCAGGCTATGTTGACTGGGAGAAAATCTTTCTTAGCTGTTCATCTGACAGGGATAAATGCCCAAGCAATATAATGACTTTAAAAAAATTAAAGAAAAGAACAAATAATACAATCAATAAATGGCCAAATAAACTCAGAATGTGATAGACTATAGTGAAGCCATAATATATTTTTTAAAATCTTTAGTCATTAGATATAACAACACTGAAATTTCTTCTGGACCCAGTCATATTAGCGAGAAAACAAAACAAAACAAACAGTATGTTGCTTAAGGTGAGAGTCTGGATAAAGGAGTCCTCCTATGCTGGTGATGGGATTGGAAATTAGTCCAGACTATGGAACTTTATGTGGAAGTTCCTTACAACCCTAAAAGTGGAAGCACTACATGAACCAGGTCTGCCATTCCTAGATGTGCTCATGAACAAATCTTATGCAGAATACATGTGGGGCTCCACCATGCCATCTCTACAATTCATGGCCCTTGACGGCCATTAGCAGATGAATAGATAAAACAAACAAACAAGCAAACAAAACCATGGCACTTGTATATATTGTTGAATTATTCAGTCATTAAGAAGAACAAAATTATGTAGCTTGAGAAAAAGGAGACAGGAGATCATCCAGCTTAGAGAAATAAGCCACAGTCAGGTGTCTCATGGTATCTATTCCTCCGAAGAGAAATCTAAAAATTGTGGAAGCAGGATTCTCACTAAGAAACCAGAAGGGGACTAACAAGAAAAGGCTAGGAATTCAAGTATAATACAGTGGCTAAATGTGACCATAGTGCCTTATGTGCATCTGTAAAAATGTCAGAAACTCAGTTTTTCTGTACAGTTCCTCAATTAAAAAGAAATTCTTTTAGATTTTAAAATGTAATCAAGTCACTGTAGCCTTTTTGGTCATTTATGTATTTATTTCTTTTAAATCTTACTTTGCTGTAACAGCTCCAGCAGGATGGTTGGCAGCACTAACAGCACATAGCATCCTCAGAATATCCCCAGCTCTGGACCATTCAGCATCTCACCTATAAATCTGATGATGGCTTTGAGCTCATAAATACAGTTATGTGTACTTTCTTTTATTCCGAGCTTGCTCAGATGTTTTATTTCAAGTGTTTGTTCTAATTATAAATAGTAAATATTTCCAAAATTGCTTTTCTGCATTTACTGAGAATTGCATTTTTCTTTTCTTTTCTCTGGAAACGTGGTGAACTGTATTCATTTCAATGTTAAGTACATTTTAAATTTTTGGAAGAAGGACAATTTCTCACAAAGTTTGAGCATTTTTTATGAAGCATTCTGCTCCGTACACTCTTAGTTTGTTCAGAAAGGTTTGCATCTGTGTCCTTGAAGGACATTTACACAAACTTTTCCCTTTTGTGCTTTCCTAGGAGCTTTGGTTTAGAGACTGAATTGGGAGTGTCTCCTGCTTATATGTCGCATGCTACATAATATATAAGATGGCCATCATTTTTTTCTCAAGACAGGAAGGAGACCTTATTTAAGATGCTGACAAGAATGCCTCTCTCCAAAGGGGACTTTTAATAAGAAAATAATTTTGTCTAGTTTTTTTTTCTTTAACATTTTCTTTTTGTATTTCTTCTTTTGGGAGGGAAAATTTGCTTGTTTCACCACAAGGTATATTTTCAAATGTCTGATTTAGTTACTCTGAATATGACCTAGTACTTGTAAGAAGAGACTTCTCAATGGCAATAGATTTTATTCAATGGGGAGGGAAAAGATACTTTAAATTTCCCATAGTCATCCAAACATGAATTTTGAATATATAACAGAAAAATAACTCACAAAGTTGAGATGAAATCAATAGACACGGAAGTACACTTTAACATATTTCTCTCAGTAACTAATAAAACAAAAGAGAGAGTGAAACATTGTGTTTTCATTCTTGGCTTTGATTGGTTGCTCTCTCTTCTCATCAGTTGTAACAGTGAAACTTAGTTGTTGGTGTTGATAAACATTCCCAGTAATTAACAGTGGGCTCTGTTGCAAATCTGTCTTCTCTTTCATTTGCACTGTATTTATATTTTTTCATTCTTTTGCTTTCTGGAGTTTCCCTTAGTTCTTTTCCTTCTGATTTCTTTAGCTTGATGGCCACATCATTTTCATCTTTATCTTATATATTCAGCTAACTCTGTAATTATCCCTCTAGATTTCCTCAGCTGCAGTCTGCATGTCGTGGTATTTTTTCATTATCATTCATTTCAAAGAATTTTCTAATTTCCTCTATAATTTCTTTTTTTTTTTTTGACTCAAAATCTATTTAGAATATACTTCTTCGTTTCCAAACATATGGGAATTTCCTAGTTATCTTTTGTTTTTGTTTTGTAGCTTGATTTGCTCTGTGGTCAGAGAACACACTCAACATGACTACAGCCCTTTGAAACGTGTTTAGACTTTCTGTATGAATCAGCAGAAGATCTATTTTGGTGAGTGTTTCATGTGTGCTTCATACAAATTCATACTCTGCAGATGTTGGACACATATTCTAGATCAATCATGCCTCTTTGGTTAATTGTGTTTTCAAATGGTCCACACTCTCATTGTTTCACTCTCTATTTTGTTTTATTAGTTACTGAGAGAAATATGTTAAAGTGTACTTCCGTGTCTATTGATTTCATCTCAACTTTGTGAGTTATTTTTCTGTTATATATTCAAAATTCATGTTTGGATGACTATGGGAAATTTAAAGTATCTTTTCCCTCCCCATTGAATAAAATCTATTGCCATTGAGAAGTCTCTTCTTTAATCATTTGAGTGATTTTTTCCCATTTTTTATTAGATATTTTATTTACACTTCAGATGCCATCCCCTTTCCCCATTCCCCCCCTTAGAAAACCCCTATCCCATGCCCCCTTTTCCTTTTTGCATTTATATGTTTTTTTTTAAAATGTTAATCATAGGCTTTAGAAGTTTGGTATTGTTCAATCAGAGGTGTAACCCACTACCCAACCTAGATATATCAACTATCTTTGACTGGTGGAGATACATGAACATCTGCCTCCCTGTCTCCCCCTCTTTCTCTCTTTCATCACCTAGCTTCTCCTCTCCTTCTTCTCCTCCTCTTCTTACTCCTTCTCTTCCTCTCAGTACTCCTCCTACCTTAGCTCCTCCTACACATCACCCTTCCTGTTAAAATGAAACCTTTCTCTCAAAATACAATTAGAGCATAATTATGCCGATTTGTACCAGTGAGGTACAAGATAGTTCTAATACCCAGTCCATCATTTTGTTGACTAACCAGCACCTCTGTCATCTATCCTAACTAAAACACATAGTTCTGAACCTGGCTTGAGGATGAATGTCAGCTGACGACCATCCACTCAAATCTTTTCTTCATTTGAGTGATTTTTGACCGAAAGACTTGTCTGATAACAGTAGAGTTGCAAACCCTAGCTTGCTTTCATTTTCGACTTCCTATCTCTCTGCTTTCTGTTTTGCCCTCATATTTAAAGTCTGTCTGCACGAGCATCTAGATGAACTTTATTTATTTTAGTCTAAAGTTTTCTCTTGGGGGGCATATGGTATAATTTTATATTAACTAATTCAATTAATTTTTAAATCTAAAATTATCATTCTCTATAACATTGCCTCCCTTCCTTTTTTTTTTTTTTTTTTTTTTTTTTTTTAACTGGTTTTGTTTATTTGACTATCTCGTTTCTTTGTTTAACTACCCTGGCTCTTACTTTTTATACTTTTATCTTCCTTGATACAGTACATATTAGAATATACACTGACTCATAAAAAACTGACAAATGATGATTCTTTCACCTTTCGCAATGTTTTACGAGCTCCAGAACACTTCACCTCCACTTATTTCTCACTCACACATCTGGCAAGCTTCTGTTGTCATATTTTAATTGTATGTTCTTGGATGCTTATGGGTAAAACCCACAAAATATGTTATTCATTGTATTTATTTTTACAGTCAATATTTATTTAGATTCACCCATATGTTTAACTTCTAAAACTCATTTAGCTTCTTTCTTCAAACAATAGGCCATTTCAATTTTTTCCTAAAGAATACTCTTCAAATTTTCTTGGAATGAGCTACACTAATAAATGAAAACATTGGCTTTCTTCTGAAAATGTTTTTATTTCAGAGGGACATTTCCATAATGAGAAGCATTGAGTTAACCTTTTCTTTATCACTTTTCACTTTTTCACTTCATGTTTGCTTGCTTCCATCACTTCTTTGGGGAAATCTATGGTTAGCCATGTTGTGGCTCCTTTGAAAGCAATTGGTCTTTCTTCTAAAAGCTTACCTTATCTTCTTTGTCTTTGCTCTTGGTAGCTCATCATAATAGGCAGAAGTTTCTCTTGCTTTACTTGGGACTCGGGGACTGATTCGGACTTTACTTTTTCATTTTAGGCCTATGCCTTGACTCTTCGTGTGTGTGTTTGGTGTGACCTGCGTGGTAGACTTTCCCCCATTTGGCCAGGTCTTCTCTTATTTCCTTCCATTTGTTCCACTGTGCTGCAGTTAAGACTGTTCTTGGACTGAGTGACTAACATACTACTAATTCCACTCCTAATTCAAGATAGATGACGTGACAGGTCTGCTGGTGGCAACTCTCAAAATTCTCTTGAAGCTGAGAATATTCAAATCTCCCATCTGTTTTTGGACTAATATTGATTTCTGATAGTAATACTAGGAGAAATGACTAAGTAAAGATCATCCCTTCCGCTAAAAAAAGCTATAATAAATAATGAACAGAAACAGCAAAATCAAGGTGAGAACTCTGTGGCCTTTTGTCTTATTTTCCATTGTTCTCCTTTCTCTATATATTCTTAGAACATTTGAAAAGAAAAATCTCACTATCAAGAAAAACAGGGAATGTGGCAGGTCTGGTGGCCACAGAGCAGTCATTGCAGAATTGTCTGGAAGGTCCATCGAGATCTCTACTGACAAGGCACTTGCTCCTTAGCCTTGTCTCAGAGTGTACACTCTAAAAGCTGCTCTCCCCCTGGGGCAGTTACGGAAACAATTGGAGCTGCCAGTTTGAGAACTAAGGTTTTGGAAATACACTACTGTGTTCTATCTCCTGCTAGAGAATCTTTTGGAGTTATCTCAGAACCGTTTGGCAAAAGGGAATCTTCCTGTCTCCACCTACATTTAGAAACAGTACCCATTCTTTCCAAATTATACCTCTTATCCTACAGCACCACAAACACTTCTGGTCTGTACTTCCTTCGAGTGTGTGTGTGTGTGTGTGTGTGTGTGTGTGTGTGTCCCAATTTCAGGAAGTAAGGGCTCTTTGGGTCAGTGAGAGCCTGTGTTTTGTTGTTTCTAAGAGAAGACAGCCACCCAGCAAAGGCTGAAGCATGAACTCCCCCCATCTTCCATCCTTCCATCTTTAACACTGTTTCCACTCTCTGGAGTTTCTTGAGGTTAGGGGGTCTTGTCAGGAGACAGATGCTGTGGGTAGGCCCAAACAAAGAAGTGAGGTTGGGTCTATAGATTTTCAACAAAGCAAATTGCCACCTCAAATATTACATGCAATGTTTGTATAATGAGAAGCTAGGGGTGAATGGAAACCTTGGATCTTTCTGTAGTTCTCCGGGAAAGGCAGGGTCTCCCTACACCTTCTTCCTTCACACTTGAGCCTTAAACTTGTTTCTTCATGTTTCTTCTCACTAGGACATGTACTTTCCCAGCCCTGCTTGACCAGATCTCCTTTATTTTCCCAAATCTTCCCAAATCTTCAAGAATGCCTCAAAATTATTTATTATTTAGAAAACCTTTTTACATTTTTACCAAAAAAAAAAAAAAAAAAAAAAAAGAAGAAGAAGAATGTAAGGGGAATCGAATGCTCTAAGGTTAAAAGTCCTGTCTGTTGGTGCCTCAGCAGGCTAAAGACTGAGACACAACCCTGGGTCATCTATTTTAGATACTCTGAGATTAGTACAGTATTGTAAGAAGGCAGAAGAGTCATTGGCTCATTTGAAACACTGTCTCAGATTATTGTTCCATCTATGCAGACATCTCCAAATCCTCCAGTCAGTTTCTAAGAAATGACAGCCATCATCATTTAAATTTCAACCTCAATTTTCAATTGATTTATAATTATAACATATATAAACAAATGAAAAGAACCATGCATTTGTTGTATGTGTAGGAAACAAAGAATGGGATATAAAGCCTTGTGCCTTGAGCTCTCTCGAGCCTAGTTCATTGTCCTGCTTATTGAAAATGGAGACAGGCAGAGGGCAAATGGTATGGGAACACAGAAATGCCAAGAGAGCTGTAAAGACATATGTACCCCCTGCCTCTCACAAACCAGGGAGAGTTAGAACTCACCTGAAGACTGGTGGCCACTCTGGTTCTCTCTTCCATCTTTGTCAGGTGGCATTCATTTTAATAACATGTTAAACTCATTACGTGAATTGCACAATTCTATTAGGATATTGTTATCCCATGTAAATGCTATTAGTTCCACAAATGAACTGCTTTATGTGAAACTGCTTAGAAAACTATAAAGCCATTTACAAATGGAAGAAAAATTATAATGTACAAGAGAGAATAGAATTGTACTAAACTGGAATCATAAAATGCTAAAACACCCACAGATGAAGCTACAATCTGCACTATATTTGCGTGTGTGTGTGTGTGTGTGTGTGTGTGTGTGTAAACGTGAAAGAAAATAATCTTTTTTTTCATTCCCATGACTAATATTCTACAACTGAAAGTGTAATTTTCCGTTTCTGCTGTGTGTTCTCATGTAACTGGACATATTTTTTAGCCCTTCTGTCTCTTGGAAGTGGCACTTTGTGAAGGGAGGAGTCAGAAGTTTTAAAATATGCTGCTAATGAATGAATGGACAATTAATTACTTGCTAAATACATTAACACAAATCTGGGTCTGAATTTGACTCAGAATTAATTTGGGACATATGGGCACATCCTTGCTTATATTTGCGAGGGCGGGTGTGTGGATTTGCCTTTTCATATGAGAACGTCTTATTCTTGGGCAGAGGGAAGAAAACCCATCCAAGTACATTACTGTACAAAAG
Organism: Arvicanthis niloticus; assembly: GCF_011762505.2. Lineage (NCBI taxonomy): Eukaryota > Metazoa > Chordata > Mammalia > Rodentia > Muridae > Arvicanthis > Arvicanthis niloticus. The sequence continues at coordinate 18,086,537 of NC_047664.1, forward strand.
GCTGCCTTATCAAAAACACTGCTCCTTACACACTGGCGACTTCTTTCTTATATGCCGTCGCCATTGCTCTCACACCCGGAAACCACAGAAATGCATTCTGTGTACATAGTTCTGATGGACAATAGACTACACACCGAGTGAACAACAACAAAATATCAGCTCCCACTCAACATATCACAATGGAGATTATACCCAAATTTCACTGATTCTCAAAATATGCTTTTATTTAATTACTTTTGTTTATTTACTAATATTCATTTTATCCAAACTTTATTTCTTCCTACTAGATAAGAAAGCCTATCAGAATACTATTCCTTTGATATTAAAGCAGAATTTACATTTTAATTCATAGGAAAGCACTGATGTAAACTGCCTTTTCAGGGAGCCCTCCCCCCAGGTTCTGCCTACAGATGTTTTGAATGCATATCCATCTCTTCCAATGGTAAATTGCCAGCTTATTCTCATTAGAATTCACAGTTGTGGATAAGAATAACATTTTTCGAGACATTTTCCCCCAAACATAGGTCTTTAATGATGCCACTGATGAAACAATATGGCCAACTTCTACACCCAAGGGGATGAAATACAGGTATTCTTTTTCTTGGTACACAACTGTGCACTTTCAAAGTCTAAGGCTCTTCCTTAGAATATTTAATCAATGTTTTAGGCAAACAGGAGAGACACGGGGCATTTTCTCTACCCAACAACTCACAGTCCTTGAGCTCAAGCTTGGAAACACTCATTCCCTTGGTGTCCTTCTTTATACATTTCAACTTAGGTAATTTATTAACACCGTGCCAACACTAATTCTTTTGTGATGTTCCTTTATCCCCTCAGTTTCCAAAATCCACACTGCAACAGAAGGCTCTGTTCAGTTATCCGATTAGTCTCCAATGGCTTATATCCACAAAAGTTTTCTCTCCATCCTTCTTCTTTACATCTTAAGAAATGAAATATGTTAAAAAATTATACTTTTATACAATTCATATTCTCTCCCAGATACAACAGATCACTTTTGTATCCTGTATATTTAGGGATCTGGTCAGTGACCAGCAAGCTCTGAGATGTCACCAGCTGATAACAACTTAATATTCTCCTGCCATTTACACTTTTATGGAGGCCCCAAGCTAAAGGATGTGACCGAATGGGTATTACTATTAGCAGGAGGAGGGTGAGAACATTCAGACTCTGGGAAGTTTTAGCACCCCATCTCACATCATTTACAGATATATATATATATATATATATATATATATATATATATATATATGAACGATGGGTTCTACCTTTAGGGTAATTATGTGTCTATTACCAAAAAGCTGTCTTCCCAGTCACCCCAACCCACCCAAGTGACCTTCCCTTTTTGTCCTGTCTTGCGATTGTTCATTTCCCTTGTCCTTTTGTTGCCTTTACTGGTATCTATAATTTTACTAACTCAGTAACTGTAGATTCTCCTAAAGAACACATCAAAAATTCAAGCCATGCTATATAGCCCTAGGAATAGTTCTTAAAAGAGAAAAGAGAAATCCAAAGTTATTCCAAAGAGGATCTATCAAATGTCACTATAATGCTACTGGTCATGTTATGAGCTTTAGTTAAATGAGTCACTCATAATTTATGGGTTTAGTGGACTGAAGACAAGGTGGACTATGAAAAGACAAGACGAGGGCTTATGAAGAATGCAACCCACATTTCCACATGCTGGTACCACAATTAAAGCAGAGCATGGAAAACCAAAAAAAAAAAAAAAAAAAAAAGTGCCTTTAGGAGACGCTGAAAGGTTTAACAGGTCTTGATAACATTGCAGGAAATTCAGCACAGGCAGAGATGGACACACAGAAGCTCCTCTCAAGTTGAGAAAACACATCAGCTAGGAGAAAGAGTACTTACTCAGGATTGCTTCTCAGGGTAATATAGGATCAATAGATCCAAACTACAAGTGAGCAGATTGCATTTCACTTAAAGGGAGACTTTTTTGACAGGCAGTCCTACACAGCAATGAAATAAAGCTGTCTTCCAAAGTCATTACTGGTCATATTTGAGAAGAGTCGAAATGGCCACTCATTTAGGGTCTTGGGGCAGGGGGCTCAGACTTCCTGCACTTACAGATTAGACAATTACTATCTCCTCAACACTGCAACTCTGCAGTTCTGGAACCATCAATGTGAGATTAGCTATCTGGTCCACACAGCCAGTGTCCGAGATTTTCTTGCAAGGTCTAGGTGCATGAACCATAGGCAAGTAACAGTAACAGCAGGCAAGGGACCAAGAAACAGCCCCTGAAGCTGCCATCCCTGGACAGTTTTAGTTTGATTGCCTCCAGTCTGTTGGCTACTCACCTGCCCATCCCTTCTCTAAATAAAGTGCCCAGCAATTGAGTTCAAGTCAACAAGCACAGACGCTGTGCTGCTATAAATCACAGGTCCCTTCCTCCCTGAGCCCTTCAGTGGTAGGAGTAATTGGTTAATTGCCAGAGTTGTTAACAAGAATTAAGAATTCAAGGGAATTGGCTAGCAATGCTGATCTGCTGCAATATGGTTAGAACAAATGTGTCTGTTAAAGGCACAGAAATTTGGAAATATACACACCTTAGTCAAAACAAATAGGTCTCAGGTCCCTCATTAACAATACTTAAGACATATTGGGTCAATGTTCACCCTTTCAAGGGCCTAGAAAACACATACACACACAAACACACACACACACACACACTCACACACACACACACTCACACACATGAAATGAAGAAAGGAAATAAGGGAAGGAGAAGAAAAGGAGGAAGGAAGTTAGGAAGAATGAAAGGGATGGAGAAAGGAAGGAAGAAAGGAAGCAAAAAAAAGGAAGGAAGGAAGGGAAAAGTCTTCCTGAATGCGTTTCAGTGCATCTTCAAGTGGTGGAGTCCAAAGTACTTTCTACAAAAGCACATTCCACAATTCTCTTGTGGAAGATTCATCATATATAATCCACTTTGAAAACCTGATATTCTCTCTCTCTCTCTCTCTCTCTCTCTCTCTCTCTCTCTCTCTCTCTCCTCCTTTTTCCTCTCTCCCCCTCCCTCTCTCTTTTCCTCCCTCTACTTCCTTCCTTCTGTCTTTTCAAATAAAACATCCTTTTCTCTCTGTGTCTTTATTTGTCAAAGCAAACTTTTCATAAAGAGTAAGATAAATTCTAACATCATCGTGCTGCCCATAAAAGCTGCACTCGGCAGCTTTAAATGTGTATACCTTCTGAGACTATAAGACTGTCTCTACAAATGCAGATATTGAATCCAACTCAGGCTAGGTTAACTCCTGAACATTGATGAACATTTTGTAGCTAATGCAGATGTTTTAAACATCAGATAACTAGGTAGAGCCACCTGTAATGTATGAACAGTTATTTTATATTTACCAGAGTATTTCTTCATTTTGATAACATTATGAAATGTGTAGAATTGATGTCCTGGTGGCTTATAATCACAAGATGAGAAAGTTGAGACAGAGCAGCTGGTTCTCTGCTCCAAGAATATAAAGTGTTATATGCTCTGTTATTGTGAAATTTCTTCAGAATTGTTCTTAGAATGTAGAAATAAGTAATTGAATTAAACTTTGGGTGTTTAAAGACATAAGTGTGCACACATATATGTATGTATCTATGTATGTGTGTTTATTTAGAGAAATTTGGGAGCATGGTGTTTGGGGGTAATTTGGGTCCACTCTAGTGTGAATCTATAGAATAGAATAGAAACACTCCCAGAGGAATTCAAGGTCAAAAATGTTACTGGATTTCTAGCATTGGTGTGTTTTGCTCCTAAAGTGCCGGAGGTTGAAGGCATAGTTAAGTCATCATACAGTTAAACTGTGACTCACTGAAGAAGACTAGTAATGGATCATTAAAGAAAATGACAAAACTGATTCACACACATGGCCTAGATCATGAATAGCAGCCTCTCTAGGGAAAGATGCAGTACTCGAACCCAGGAGAAGGAAATTGTCTAGGGGGATAATCATTACATCATATGTTCATGAGTCACATCAACTGCCTTAAAGCCTCATGTGCTCCATGACACAGAAGCCAATAGCCTGATGCCTAGAGCTGCCAGAAGCCACTAAGAGGCTACTGAGGGCAATGTTCTTTAGTTAGAGCAGATTATTACTGATAACATGTCCTCAAACCTCAAACCAAGGCAATCATGTGTCCAGATTACCAAGATCACCTTATTTTTATGTAATTTTTATAGACCTTTGTGAACTATAAAGCCCATTGTGAAGCATCTTTAGCCATGTGACTTTGTCTACTGTGACTAAATATCACAGAGTAGGTTACCTGAGATAGCTAAAGTTAATTAGATGTAGTGGTACATGTCTGTAATCCCAGTGCTTGGGAGGCTAAAGGGGACAACTGCGGCCAGTTTGAGGCCAACTAAGGCTTCACAGTGGGAGTTGAGTCTGTCTCAAAACAGTCAAGTAAAACTCAGTGTCTTCCCTAATTTTGGTGGCTGGGATGTTCAAGATCAGGATAAAACATGGTTAGGTTGTTTTGAGGGTTTGTTCCTACTCTGTAGACAGCTATTTTGTAGTGTCCTAAACTTCAGAAGAAGAAAAGTAGGCTCTATGGTTCTTCTTATAGAGATAGAAAATCTATTATGAAGACCCTGTCTGCATGACCGAGCAACCCCAAAGGCCTGACTTCCAAATTCTTTCATATTGAGGATTCAGCGTATGAATTTGGAGGGAAATGAATAGTCCACCTACATTACTAGGTACATCTTAAATGATCATTTTTCAAATTGAAAAGAAAAAAAAACTTCTTTATAGAATTATCTTTTATGAAAAAAAAAAAAGAAAGAAAGAAAGTCAGGCCACATTCTTATTTTGGCTCGGATAATATTCTATTTCAGAATAGAGACTACTGAGTCTCTTCTGGGGAAAAAAATCATGATCTGGCATTAAAGAGAGCAGATTGAAGAAAATGGGTTGTGTCTGTTATCAGGAAGATCTGGAAGAAAAGGCAAACTATACACTAGAAAGTGGTGACATTGTGTGCCATGAATCTGTGTTCAACAAGGTGTATCACATGTACTAGGAAGGTCTGGTTCTGCCCCAGATGATGGTCAAGGCAGGAAGACCAAGCCAGTACCATGGTATGTCCCAAGTGTGGTCTTTATCCCACCACAGCACGCTAACACTTGTCTCCAAGATCTGAGGACAGCTTGAGGGACAATGGTATTTAGGGGAGAAGTTCTTTGTTATGCCCACATAATTATTTGTGCAGACATAAGTCTCTCTAACCTTGGGATGGTGAATAATACCAACAGAGAGAAAGTCTGGCTGTATCACTTTCCCATGTAACAGCTGGACAACTTGAGAGTTATCTGGTCCCTGGGGCCTCAGCTGCTTACTGAGACGAACATCTGAAAAATCAGTGGATGCCTAGGAGGCAGCAAAAGATGCAGGCCATGGTGCCCTTCCTTACTTGATGGTAGTAAGTGAGGTCGTGCTTAATGGAAAGTAGAGTTCTTGAATCGGGAGCTAGAGCAACAGAGAAGAGATACTAGGCAGCAGCTCAGAAGAGAAGGGCACATGAATGCTAGCACTTTCAGGTTTAGTGAAATGTGTAAGTCTTAACTTACTTGGTGAAATGTTGACTTAATGTGCTTTGTCTAGAAAGATCTTGGAGAAATAGACTCATGAGTGGAGAATTATTTATGGGATTGGATTGGGACTGTTAGAAATGAACTAAGTCCTCAAGGATTCATTGGAAGGAACCAGAGGCAACATCTGAACGTGAGGATCTTCAGAGAAAGAAATGTTAACTTCAGGATGATGTTTATTTTTACAGTATGTTTAGTAATCCTGGTGTTGGGGTTTAGGGTGTGGGAAGCATGCTGTGTCATAGGTCAGGGCTCTACCTGAGATCATTCCTCTGGAGAGTCAACTTTGGTTTCTGTTTAGTTTTTGTTTGTTTGGTTGTTTTTGTTTGTTTGTTTGTTTGTTTTTTGTTTTGGGTTTTTTTTTTTTTTTTTTTTTTTTTTTTTTTTTGAGACAGGGTACCTCATTGGCCTGAGACTCAGTAAGTTCTCTAGACTGGCTGTTCAGTAAGAGCCAGGGATCTACCTGTCTCTGCCTCCAAAACACTGAGGTCACAAATGTGTGCTACTAAAAGTGGCTTTCCTTTCCTCGACTGCTGGGGATCAAGCTTGGGTGCTTATCCAGCAAGCATATTACCAGCTGAGGCACTTCTCAGTTCAATCTTTTCACTTCCCATCTCAAACACGACTCGTTGAGTTAGCAACTCTAGGGAAAAAGGGCATTGGCAAAGATGTTGCCAACCAAACTCCAGTCCAGGCAACTTACTATTTGCCTGGCTTCTACAATTTGGAAGTTTCAGGAGTACCACGAAGCTCTGACAGACCAGCCCCACTCTGAGAACTTGTAGAAATCAACACCCCTACTGGTACCACCACTCCTGCCCCAGTCTCTCTGGGCTGAGGCATGACCCAGAAGCAGCAAGTCAGAATCTTGACGGGTTGGCTTCACAGAGCTTCAATCACACTTTGTTGAGTTTCAGTTCTCAATTCTCGCCCTGTAAGTAAAGAATGGAGCTTGTTCCCAGGGCTCAGATGCTTGGCCTCCCACATGGAAATGGAATCACCAAGACATGTGTGTATGTGTGCATATACGTGTGTGCTTTTATTCCAAACTCAAGAGAAAAAAAAAAAAAAAGAAAACTTCCCCAGATTTTTCAATTCCTATAAGGATTGTAGTTTACTATTTCTGGATTTGGATCATTGAGTTCCCTGGATTATTAAACATAGCAAAAAACCATCTGCAATGAATCGGGCTTGCTCCTCTAATTGAGTCATGCTGTGAAGTCCCTTTACTGTTTCTCTCACTCCATTGCTGCATATTTTCTCAAGGATGATAGAAAATACATTTTTACTACTAATGCCACCTGCAGGTTGAAGAGAAACTGTTGCAAAAATTCAGGAAATCCTGAATCGTTACAGCACAGTTTTAGAACTCTCTCCAAAATACCCCCAATCCTTGCCAATCAGAAGGAATGGAGTCTCGTCATCTTAACAGTATTCTTTATAAAACTGTGCCTTTCCCATCACCACTGCAGCCAGCCTGCTCCCTCACTCGATGCTCAGGCCAGCAGACACTTGCACTTAAGAACATGTAAGAAGTTGTTTCTTGGGAAGTAATTGCTTAAGGCTACTTCATACAGCATCCAACTCCCGTTGTCACAGGTAAAAGTGGGCTGAGCGTTATCCTCAATCAATTACTTTCCACATGAATTATTTCCTAGGTCAATCAATCATTCCCTGCAAGTGCTGCTACTTGAGTTCACTGTGCTAAATGAATTAGTACACGTTGTGCCAACTCCATGTCTTTATTTTCTCTGCTAGGTAAGGTTTCTTAAGGAGACATATTGTTTTCCACTCTAATTAGCTTCTTATTATGACTGACATTATCGTTACTACATTATGATTATTAGTCATAGTAGATAAACTTTGCTATCAGTTCATTATAAATTACGCTCCAACTTCCAGTCACATGGATGTTGTATTCCCAATTATCTGAGCAGCAAAAATCTAAGAGGAAGTCAGGGGCATGCCCATCAACATTTTTATAAATATTCTGGCTGCTTGATGTCACTAACCAGGACAACAACCTCCATCCTGCCACCACCAGATGAAACCAACTCCCAGGGTGTGCACCACTGAAGACATGATGCCACATTGAACACTGTGATGAACCCTGTGGTACACTGTGGCGATACGAAGATGGGGAGAAAAATCTTGATGTTCCTGAAGAAAATCTTGGCCAGCCAGCAACAACTTCATTACCTACTCTTATTCTGAATGGGATTACATCCAAGAACCAAGATGAGAGAGTAGAACCAATTACCTAGTATCCTAGCAGCCTACCTTAAACTGTCACTCTGGTCCCAAATATGGAACCACACTTTTCTCTAGGAACGGTCACAAAAGACATAGGAGAAAGGAGAGGTGACCAAGAACATTTCACCCCTCCTAAAAAGATTTGAATGATATTCAGAAACCTCTTCCTGGGCACCGAGAAGGAGTGTAGGACACGTGTATAATAGTGTCTGCTTTGTTTTTTCTTGGCTCAATTTACAAAAGAACACTTGTCCCTAACCTCAGACAGCCAAGAAGTAAAAAGGCTTTCCTGAAAGTTAAAGTATTGTCCCTGGCTACAAATATTTTTAAAGCATATTTCCCAAATTTAAGCAAAGTGCTACAAGAGTCTCATTCAGTCCCTGGATCCGTCTGGAAGCAGAGTGTCCTGACCTCCTGAGGAACAGATGGAGACACACCAGAGTTCAAAGCTTACTGGTGCCTTCACCTTGCATGTCCACAGAGGACAATTGTGCTGACATTTGGAACTAGACAGTTCTTTGTTATGGGCACTGGGCAGTGTCCCCTTTTAGGATGGTGACAGCATCCCTGGTTCGATACCAGTAGCATTCTCACTTGAGGCCAACCAAAAATAGCATCCTAAAAATCTTTTATGGGTAGGAGTAGGGCCAAAAAAGTTCCAAGTACAGAATCTTTGTGCAAAAGAGCAGCCCTTCGCATGCAGAGAGCATATGACTGATCTTTATAGCAGTCTAGCACAGGGAAGGCAACAGTCAGCAGTGTTTGGCTGCAATTAGACACCAGTGAAACCGTGAGCCGCCCTAGTTAAAAGGGATTCTTTCTACTTCCATCAAAAGGGGCAAATGATGCTAACCAGCCATTCTAACCATTTTTATAGAAAGATCAGTATAAAGAGCTAGTCCTGTTTCTATCTAAATTAAAAGACCACGGTGTGCTCAGCTGAGTGAAGATAAAGCCACGGATGCTGGACAGAACACAAACACAAACAAAAACAAAAAAACAAAACAAAACAAGAAAGAACAACAATAACAAGCTCACAAAAATCTCAGTCCCGAAAAAGTTAAAAACAGATCTTTGGCAGGTAATACAATTATTAATTGCCATTGCTGTCAATTCTTGTAACAGCCCTGATAATAGTGGACAGGCAGGCTGTTCAGCAGGGTTTTGGAAAGAATATACATTTTTCTTTTAAGTGAAAAGCTGCTACAGGTATACCATGTGAGGGCATCTGCAGACCAAGGCACCCCCACAATTTGTTGGGGTGGTGGCAGCTAAGGTACCTATAGGCCAGATGTAGCTTGCACACCACAAGAGCATCACATTCACCAAGGCCATTGTCCTCTGAGAGATCACACTCTCATTATGTGCCTTGTGCAATCTCTCCTGGAGGCAGCTTGCAGATTTCTCCTTCAAAATATAGGCAGCTACTTCCTCCTTTCCACAAAAGCGCTTATCAGTTTTGAATGACAGAGATCTATTTTGAGATGAACACATTGAACAAAACCTTCATCCGAGTGTGCGTGTGTCGGTGTGTGTGTGTGTGTTTTATTTCCCAACATGGCGGTTGGAGCTTATGCCCGCTATCTGCATAAGTCTTTTGTGTATTGCTAATGGAGTGCTGGAATTGTAGCAGCCCTGAGCAGGGAATACATGTGAGCAACAATATGCTGAGAGACCCCTCGGTGGAATCTAATCTGTTCCAGCTCATGCACTCCTCAGAAACTATTTAACTTTCATTAAACTGTGTTTGATATCAGCTAAATAGGATGCATACGGCTCCAATATAGCTCATATGGTCGCATTCATTCGATCACAGCAGTGCCTTTTCCTTATATTTCCCCCCACTTGTGTCAGTACCCAGTATAGCTGGGTAAATAGGAGACCTTTGAAGATGTAGTTAGTACTCAGATTTCTTTATTCTTTTGTGCTGGCTTCTTAGTGGTGAAACAGTGATTCATGTATGTCTCAGACAGCCTCCATTAATTTCATGTAATGTAGCTTTTATCTCGTAGCTGGGACAACTATCTTCAGCATCCTGTCGCTCCTGCAGCCCCTGTTCTGTCCTCGGGCCCCTTTGCATTTCTGCCATGCTCTCCACTGCTCCTCCTTTTCAGTTGCTGCCTTTCTTTCTTCTCTCCTCACTCTCTTTCTTCCTTCTGTAATTTTAAAGCATTAGCAGAAGTAAATAAACAAGTTAAGATGAGTCAGGGGGATGGGGAACAGTGGTGAAAGATTATCAGTCTGGTTAAGCCTTTGTGTCTGAATTGGGAAAAAAGACAAGATACAGGAATGAAAACATTTATCCAGACAGAACAGTTTTGTGTCCCTCACCCCTTACACACACACACACACACAATTCAAAAGACACTAATTTGATTATCAATACAGCACAATAGGAGAAGGCAGTTTCCCTGTTTCTAGAGAGAAAAGATCCAGTGACTTTGGGCTGTTTAAAAGTTTAATGATAACTACACACACACATACACACACACACACACACACACACACACACACACACACACACAGTGAGAAAGACTGGGCACATTACCAAGATGTTATCAACCAAGTAAACAATATTATTTACTGCCAAAACTTCTGTTCTTCTTACTATGAAGAAAGTGTGAACAATTTCACCTTCAGAAACACTAAGGAGATGTGATGGTACCGCACTGGGTTGTTCTCACTGATATTTTTTCAATTATGCTTTATTAAGTCCCAAGGAATAATCGCCATTTTTTAGAACACTTAAGAGAAACAACATGGGGTCCTTTGGAGCAAGGAACCCAATTATTTAGGATATTATTTTGTGAACCTTTTTCATTTTATTAGTATACCAGAGGGTTTTCAGCTCTCAAGGAGAATCCAGCTATTATTGCTTTTTCTGAAGAAATGTCTCACTGGGGTAATTAATTCTATACATTAACACCAGTCACCATTGTGCTGTATATTATTAAAATTATAAAGGGGAAAAGCCACATTTTATCATTCAGTTCAGAAGAAGGTCATTTATATATGTGTGGATTAGTGGATAAGCTGTATCGTGAGTAACCCTCACTCTGTAGAACTTTGAAAAGCCCTGAGCTAAGGTAGCTATGGTTTCTCCATAAACACTAATGTTGACAGACAAGGCAAAGTATGTTAAGGAAGACGAGTCCACACACAGGCTAGGTGCTTGCTTCTCTGTCTCTGCCACTCTTGAGGGATGGGAGCCATTTAACTTTGTTGATGAGCACATGTAATTAAGACTGTGTGCCTTAATGTTTGACGCCGCAACCTGAAAGGGTGATTTAAAAAAATTATTTAGACAAGCATATTGACATTTTTAGTATATATTATTAATCTTATTAATAGTATTAACAAAGGCTAATTGAAAATACATCATCTATAATTATATTAGTCTTCATTTTAGTACATTTTTGTCAAAGTGAACTAGAAAGGAGTAATTAATGTGCCAGTGTTATTTACCCTGTTTGTATTAAAGCTGGCGCTACACAATGTTAGCAATGAATATAGCCTGATTTCTCTGAATACCATGGAGCGAGCATTCAGAATCGGTAAAATAAGCAGCTGTGTTTTCTTGTACCAGGAACCTAAAAATAAAAATGCACTTCAGGATTGCATGCTAGGTATGTGAGATGACAACCGGGGTTCCAGCTCCTCCTGCCTGCTACACTGCTGGCCGCCAGGATCTCTCCTTAGTGCTGGCTGAGAGCTAGGACTGAGTAAGCCATGTACCTCAACTGATTAACAGGTGAATACAGACAGACACAGCCCTACCCATTGTAGTTAGGGGTCAGTGTTACTGGTTCTATTGGAATCGGACAAAGAAAATTTATATTTATGAGGATAAATTCCAGGCCAGATATGAACTGTTACAATCCATGACTCTGTGTGTTCTGTGAAAGCAAAAACTCTACAATGGAGCCTTGTCCTCAGAAAACCACAATTCCAAGGCTAAACTTAACCCTGAGCACTCTTGTGTTCCTAAGATACTACACACACACACACACACACACACACACACACACACAAGGACACACAGAGAGAGACAGAGACAAGAGAGAGAGAGAGAAAGAGACAGAGAGACAGAGACAGAGAGACAGAGAGAGATCTAAACCACACATGAAAATGTTACAGGGAAGAAAAATCCAGAAAGCAAGCAAGCAAAGGAGACTTAAAGTTAATGTGGAATTAATCACTTTAAAGTTTTTCCCCCTGGCTTTTATGACTCCGTCTCTCCGAGGTCAGCCATTTCCTGAGGCAGGCAGGGAGAGCACAGCACGGGGTGTGAAATGGAGGCACGCAGGGAAGGCTGACAATGAATGGCACATCTTTTAATCAGGTGGAGCCAAGACAGTGATGGCTGGCATTCCAAAGCCAGGCTCTGGGTGTTCTCCTGAGCTCTAATAAAAAGCGTGGCATATTGGTTGCATTGGCTGCCAAGAGCTATGTCCGTGCCCTCTCTGCAGTGGGCAGCCACAAACATGCTAGCTAGGAGCTCTCAAGGGGCCCCATGTGTGCTGTTCCTACATGGCTAACATATGTATCGACACCTGAAAGCTACAGCCTGCCACGTCTCCAGGACCCTGCTCGCCTACCTTTGCTCCTTGGTCACCAAGGGTTAATTTTCTAATGGCTGCCTTGCTGCTGGAGCTGGCCAAGTTTTTCATCGCCTGCCGAGCACCACAAGCTGTGATTTGGAGCCAGAAAACACCATTAATTTTCTAAATAGGAAGGATCACATATGTAAACTGTCTGGTTCTGTAACGAGTTGAGCAGGTAGAAGATGGAAGAGGAGGAAGGGAATTTTTCCACACACATGGGCCAAATAGCCCTGGCTAGTGGGCAGCACATTGCACAGGGCCGTGGGGGGAGGGGAAATGGGTGGGGAAAGTTTGAGGGAAGAAATTTTTCCCTCCCATCTTTAAGTGTGTTTTAATATTTCTGCAAAAGCTAATTTAGGAGTAGTGCTAGTAGTTTTCTCATTCGACTCTACAAGAAACTTATTTGTAAATGGAAGGAAGGATTAACTAAAGTGACCCAGCTCAGCGGTCTCTTCGGAGATTTGAACACTGGAATAGCTAAGGTCACAATACGTGCAGCCTTTGCAGTGGACAGAGATTCAAAACTTCCACTGATGCATATGCTCAGGCAGCTACCACCTCAGATGTTAATGGTCATTCAAGAAAGCCATATCTGAAGGGTTTGCAAATACAACGCTTAAAATATGCAAAGTACAAATCTACCCAGAGAGAGATGAAATCCTCCATTTAGGTTGCATTTAGCATGAGTGTCTAGAAGCAGGTATATACATACACCTCTTGTCAAGAAGAAGAAGAGACAGGAGGGGGTATAACAGATGCTGGTAAAATGCCTTCTTGGGTTTTACAAAACATTTTTGCCTCTTGGATAAATCTCTCTTTTCAGAGCAAGTATTTCTGCCATCTGAGATTCCAGAACACTATGTTGGTCCCCAGGACACACATGGAAGAACCAGGTCCCCAGTCTGATTTCATCCTGGGAACTTCTCTAATGTTCACACTTCCGGTTCCATTCCACAATGACAGGGAGGCTTCTCAGTTTAGACCCTGGGAAAAACCACCAAGACAGAGGGATTTCCACACACCAATCTATCCTCTAAGGAAATTTAAAGCAAGGCAAACAAAGTAGGAAAAGACTTTTTCTCTAAAGTCAAAAAGACAAAAGTCCCTGTGGCAAAAGATTGGCTTAAGGAGACTTTATGTGTCCAAAGATAATGGCACAAAGAACCACATATGTGTGTAAGCATGTTTGAACAGTAGGTAAGATATTCTATAATTTTCAGAATTAAAAAAAAAATACCTATAGAAAGAGATGGTTTCAGCGTGTAGTCGCCCCTAGTGCTGTTGCAACCAAGTAGCACAGACTCAGGCATAGCAGCAGTAACCGTTCGACAGCCCCGCCACTGCTGAGGTGAAGGGTGTTCCATAAGGGAGTGACAGGCTGGTACTGTATGGGAGTCTGTGAGAGAAGGGTCCTCCTCTGCTTATCCAGGGGAAGCTCCACCTGTTTTTTAGTATTGATTCCCTTGTGTACCTCTACCTCTGGGCCCACATTTGCTTTGTTATTTTTTTAATTCATAAATCATATTGGATGAAGGCCCCTAATGACTTCATGCTAACTATTTTCATCTGGAGAGACTTTCTATTTCCAAATAAGGACTCATTCTGAGATCTTGAGGCTGGAGGTGGAGGAGGGTGTCAAAATTTCACTCGTAATAAACTGAGCGAAGGACCTTCCACCCGAGTTGATGGAGACTCGTTGTTAGCAGGGCATAGCTGAAGCGACAAGGTGTGAGTGAGAACTATTGTACAAACTGGTGAGTAGGTTTGCTTTCAATAATAGTTCCAGATAATTTGATCATAGTTCCCTCAGACCTATCTATGTTATGCTCACTACTCTGATGGGAAAATTGAAAGTCTATGAATTTAAATAATTGCTAAATGTCACATTGATGGAGACAAGAACAGTAAATTCAAGGCTTCAATTTCCTGCCCAGTGTTTCACCCACTACTCTACAAACTTGCACTTTGAACTAACCAACCACTGACACATTGTAAGACAGGGCATGTTGCCTGGGTCCCAAAATTAAAACACCCCACAATGTTATCACTATCATTTTATAACTGCACCTCTTTATTTCACCTCAGAAGGTTGAGGTGGGGCTTATTTCCTGGTCTACCTCGGTTTTTGTTCCAATATGTCTTAATAGTCCACTGTTCTGAATGAAGGACCAAAGTGGTCCTAAATCTACCTCAGTGCAACTCTTCACTCTGCTTACATAGCCACGTGTTCCACTTTGAGAGCCAGCAGCCACCAGGACAAGGCAAATAGTTTCAGAATTGGCCCAGTACCGACCCAAGCTGGGCATTATGTTGACAGCAGCCATGCCGGGTGCCGAGCGGCCATCATTTTTCAGCTCATTTTCTCCTTTTGCCCAATCCTTTGCTCCAGGTAGAACACTGTTCATTAAGGCGCTGTGGAGCTCAGTAGAACGTATTCTCGCTGAGATCGCCTCTCTGGTCTTTCGAAGCCTTTAAAAGGGAATGAGCCTTGGCCTCCTTTTTATGGGCTACATTATGACCTGGCTTCAAAGTGTGAAAAGAGGTTCCAAGATTCCCTTTGTGCAGTGGAGTCTCTTAATTGCACTTTTAAACACAGTGTAATTTTTGTAATTAACATTATAGTTTCAGAGGGCAGAGAAGCCCGCACCGTGCTAATTACAAACCGGCGTCTTCAGAGTGGTGGAATTTCTAAGGCCTCTCTGATATTGGGGTGGAATACAGTTTTATGAAGGATTTCAAAGATCCTCTGTGGGCTGTGTTCAGAGTCATCGTTAGCGTTTGATAACATAAAGAAATTTTACAACATGTGACAGATTTTCTATGTGAAAGTTTTACCTGATAACCGGGAAATTTGCATAAAGACCTTCATTAGGTCCCTCGCTTTACTGAAAGAGTGAGAAGTATAGAGAACTCTTGCCTGAGATTGTTCTTAGGAGCCCAGGAATTGGTGCTTTATAATAAAATTTACAGTACATTATTAAGTGAAGTTGTAATAATCTTCAATGATGTTGAAAATCAGAGTCTATGTACCTTTTAAAGAAGGGTGAGAATATGTATCAGAATTACCATGCAACTGTAACTCTTGCAGTAAAGGTATATTGTACTGTTCTTTGCCTTGCTAAGCTGCTGAGCCAAGGAGAGAACTCTCTATATATGTAACACCAAGTGACAATGATATGTTTTTTTTTTTTCACTCTGTGACGAGACAGCTCATGAGAAAAGTTATCTTCCCTTTACTCTAGAGGCAAGCTTATCTTGCTTTATTTTGTTCATCTCCAAGTCATCAACTGACTGCTGTGTGTGTGTGTGTGTGTGTGTGTGTGTGTGTGTATGTAGGTGTAGGTGTGTGTATGTGTGTGTGAGTGTAGATTCTCACACATGCTCATGTAAAGGTACACAGACTTGCAGAGCAATACCACTGTGGAGTCTATGTAGGTGAATCTCAGCTTCTGCAGATGGCCTTTTCTAGGCTGATACTGTCAGAAATTGTTATATGTGGACTGAACCTTAGAGCCATTCATCTACTGAAATCCTTTCACCACTTATAGATCAACTAAACAGTCATAGTGACAATTTAGGGAAAGTTTTCTTTGATGATGGCGATAGGGATGCATCATTGTTCCATGCTCATATTATTTCAACACCATGCATATGCTTTCGGATATATAGGAGCATCTTACAGCATTGTCTCAGTGGGATGCATTTGCCTTCATGAGAGTCTTTTACTTGACGATTGTGTAGATAATGCATAGCTTTGGGATGATATCATAAATAGAAACCAAAGTCCTAAGAAACAATTAGGGAAGTGTATCAATTCTTCCTTGAAATCATAACATCACCTGACTCTCAGTGAGATGAACATCACCTGACTTCCTGTGGGATGAACATCACCTGACTTCCGCTGGGATGCCAAGCTAGCTCCAGTTACAAGCACAAATGACTGCTTCACAATTCATCTGCACTGGAAACAAATTAATGTGCACTTTAGCTCTTCATCAATAAGAGAAATCACACTGGGATTTTGATCACAGGACCAGACAAATTAACCTAAGCTGATAGAAACTGGAGGCTCTCTCTATTGACCTCGGGCAAAACTGAGGATGGACTAAAATAAAAAAGGTGATATCCCTGAAAATGAAGGACCAAAGACTCCTTTGCAGCCTAATTGATACACATTCTTTTACAAAACTATTTCTGCAAGTGGATTTTTTTTTTAATTTTAAATTTTATTTTTCCCTTGAATTATTTTCTCCATTCAATAATTCTTTTTTTGGCCTAGTTTGATTCACCAGAAAGATAAGCGTCTCTCTCTCTCTCTCTCTCTCTCTCTCTCTCTCTCTCTCTCTCTCTCTCTCTCTCTCTCTCTCTCTCTGTGTGTGTGTGTGTGTGTGTGTGTGTAAAGGAGGAAAAGGACACTTTCTCAAGTTGTTCCAAGGCATGTCAGTCACCTGTACACAGGAGTGCAGAAAACCAGTCTAAGTGAGTCTTTCACAAGTTCTCTCCCCTGCTGTGGAGAGCAAGGGAAAGAGCTCACTTGCAGCCAGAGTCCTTTTCCAATTTTAGGAGAGGGGCAAAACTCTTCTTCTGACTCCTGTAGTATCCTACAAAAGAACTTTTTGATAAATGATCAAACTTACAGAGTACAGAGCTTTTATTTTTACAAAATATTTGCTTCCAGCAGAGTGTATCTTAATTCACAAATGCAGAAATCTGTCATTAAGATCTGACCCAGCTGCACAGCATTGTCAAATGCAATAACGTATCTTTTAATAGTTTTATATCAAGTAAGGATATAACATATCATTAGTTTAAATGTATTTGCAAGCAATTACCCCCACCAGGATATTTGAGAACGCTCATGCAAAATTGATGAAATTCTGACATGCTTAAACATTGTTCATTTAGCTCAATTCCTTATGTATAGAAAAAATAGAATAAATAATCCCAGTGCCACTCTCAAAGCACCGTTAGGCATTTTTATTCCACTCAGGGCTTCAGTTCTCTCTTTAAACTACAGCCTTTGGTGATAATTTGGACAAAACAGTTTCATATATGTTTAATTTTAAATAATGGACTAGATTTTTCATTCTCGTTATTGTTCAATGTGGTAATTTAAATATGGAGTAGATTTACTGCATGTCAGTTTCCTTTATTCTACAAAATGGGGTAAATTATTAAATGAGTGGAGGTTGTTTGACAACCAGTTTTGCAGTACTACACAAAAGAAAGACCTTTGACACTCAGCTGCCTTTTGAAAAGAATAAAGTATAAATCAATTAAGCCACTATGCTGTGGCACAGAGATGCAATACTGTGGTATGATTGTGCTTTGTCTCTCAGGTGAATTGGAGTTAGCTCCACCATCACAGTCATACAGGGAATACAAGGAAAGCCATTGCCGGGGTCCTTCAGTGTCTTGCCTGAGTTGTAAAACCTTCTTCAGCTAAAGAATGGCCTATCAAAACATGAGAGATACACTGTAGTCAACAGGTGCCTTTCTGCTTTTTCTTGATTACTCTATTGACTATTATGTACTAATGACTGATCAAGACTTTTTCTTGCTGAGAATTTGCCTGCAGTTTTCTGATATGTTTACTGTATCAGAGAAAAGAAATGTGAACACTTCCTCACTATTTTATGCAAGCCAGGTGAGAGATTCCATTTCCATGCCTTTCTTTGCTGTTCCCCAATACCATATTAGCATCTGTGTAATTAATAATACTTTAAGCCCTGTCAAAAAGAAATCACTTTTATTCTTCCTCCAAAGAGAATCATTTATTAACTATGTATGATCTCCAAATACATTTTTCTTTACTCGTGTCACCAATAACTATACCTTCTGAAATATTAATCTATCTACCCAAATCTGTAAAGACTAATAGAATTATTTTTTTTTTTTAAGAATTACCTTTAGGTAAAACGCTGTCAGCCTAGTTATTTGGAAGATCATAGGACTGGAACTTTGGGAGTAGGGTTTCTGCATATACCACTATTGTAGGGTAGATTGATACAAATGGAAAAGAAGTAAAATAAATAGGCAAAGAGGCAAGAGTCTCCCCAGAAGGAAACTCATCCATAAGAAGAGAGATGACCAACTGGCTTACACAAAGCAGTCAGTACAGTACACTAACTACTTGGGCTAAGAAAGTCAATGTATTTGTAGAAAGACATTAGATAACAGAGACACCAGTATAGAGTGGGAAGCTAGTAAAAGCTGTGTGGATGAGTATCTGCACAGAAAATATAGATAGATGGTAAGAGAGGAACAGATTTTAGTGGGTAAAAAAAAAATGCTCCAAATGTGTAAACAAAATTATTTAAATCATTTTTTGAAAAACAAAAATGTTTATTTGAAAATGAAAGAAAATCAGATTAAGTAGTTTAGATGGGAGCTACTTGGGGAACCTGAAAAAGACAATCAGAAGACACATTTAATGGATGACACCAAGCAGCACTGGTCACTGGTTGTTAAGCAATGAATTGCTCTAAACAAATAAAAGCCTAGGGTGACAGCAGCCTGGGAGGGGAAAGGCAAGCTGGCCACCTACCTATTGAGCTGCTGGGACAAATCCAAGGAGTTGACAAATTCCTAGGATATGACAGACACATGGTAGTGCTTTTTAATACTGCTTGCTAGCCAACAGAATATAGGATTGAGAGGAAAGAAGGGCAATAAAATGCCATAGGTATATGAGTCAAAGTAAGTGAGAGATTAATAAATGATGTTCCTCATAGATGGGTCAATATAGAGACTACGCTATCTAATGAAGAAGGAAAGAATAAAATTCATAATGATTTTTAATTTTAACTTTGGACCTCTTATTTATCCCCCTATAACTCAGTAAAAGTGTTGTCATATATATTCCTATTCACAGCTGACACCATGGAACCTTCATTTCAACCTTTTTAACTTCCCACTTGCTAATAAACAACCTCAGAGTCCATTCTAAGAATGAATTCTAAGAAGCTATTACTATCAGGGTTAGCATGTAGATCCTCATACGCATACACACAGAACGGCATTCCCTCTCTGATTTCATGAGCACACCTGAAACAGTACTGCACATGGGATAATATTTTAAAAGACTCAACTGTGAATTCCTCATTTAAAAAACACTATTCTTAAAAGCACACACACACACACACAGAGAGAGAGAGAGAGAGAGAGAGAGAGAAGAGAGAGAGAGGGAGAGGGAGGAAGGGAGGGAGGGAAGGAGAGGGAGAGAGAGAGAGAGAGAGAGAGAGAGAGAGAGAGAGAGAGAGAGAGAGAGAGAGAGAGAATTTACCTTATAAGGTCTCTCTAGACCCAAAATGCTTAAAGATGGGGAAGGTCTTCAGTGACTCAAGCTACTGCATGACATCCACTAAAAAGACTAAACCCTCCAAAGTAAGA
This sequence comes from Arvicanthis niloticus, assembly GCF_011762505.2. NCBI lineage: Eukaryota > Metazoa > Chordata > Mammalia > Rodentia > Muridae > Arvicanthis > Arvicanthis niloticus. The sequence continues at coordinate 18,106,418 of NC_047664.1, forward strand.
TCTTGCTAATAGAGGAACAAAATCTCAGCCACTATTTTGTAGTAACAATTACACTTCCCACTGACAACACACACACACACACACACACACACACACACACACAAAGTGCATTTAGATTTCCAGGTGTCTTTGGGCAACAAGCAGCTGGAAAAGAACCTGAAGCCAAAGAGAGAAAGGTAAATGGGGAAGCAGGCCGAAGACAGCCACAATATTGGTCTGGAGGAGGGAAGGCTGTGAGGGAATTAATAATCCTTTTCAAGCGCCTCGAGAGTTAGTCTACTGAGAATGCTGACCAGCTGTTCTCCATCTTTATTCAGAACTGAACAAAAGGAGATGCACTGAACTACAGGATGGAGGATTTCATTTAGATATAGGAAGAGCGGCTCTATACTGAGCATCAGTAGATGCTGGAGGTAGTGTTAGAAACAGTGTCGGTCTTCCGAGGGCTTGTCCTCAGGTCTAGCAGATGTGGGTGCTAGTGAGCACCCTGCTCTCTTCAGCCATGTTTGAAATTCCAGCTGGCCTGCCCAGGCCTACCAGGCCCTTTCGAACTATTCCCAGGAACAAAGAGAAAGCAGGCTGTGCCCCAGCATGCAAACTTTTAACCATGTTTAACAAGGTGCCAGGAAAAGCAAGCAGCCTCACCATAGATTCCCAAGCCCCTGGTCTTGTTAAATGCAGTTTATGGTTTGCACAAAAGAGGTCTGTCTTAATTTGCTTCTTTCCTATAAACAAAATGGGGTGCATTTAGTATTCCTAGGAGGTTGGTACATTGGCCAAGCTTATGCTGCCTATAGATTTAACAAAAGTGGATTCATTTTTGTCAAACAAGGGCACCCACTCTGAAAGTCTAAAGACACAGAGAATAAGAAGGCCTACACCCTACTAAATTATTTATGCTGGGACTATTGGAATATGAACCTTTACCTGCTTTTTTCCCCTTCCTGCCTTTTCTTATTGCCCCTTTCTGTGGAAATACAAGTGTAAAGATAGCCCTGCGTTAATTAAATATGAAATGTACAATTGCTTATTACATTTCATGTTGTCTTTTTTTGATGAAGTATAAACTGCTGATGACTTGCAACATTTAAAAGTAAAAGTCTAAGATATCCAAGTATTTCTGAGTCTCACATCTCCCTAACTGTCCCTTAACACAGGTTTGTTAGCTGGGTGGACAGGAATTCAGTTTCTTTTCCCTGACACAACTCATCTGAAAGTTCTGCTGCTAGATGATGCATGTCTCAGTGACCATTCTGCTCTCCTTGTGAAGTGACTTCAAACAAATGAGCCCTTTCCCTTTCCCCAGTGAAGAATCAGAGACTCTGGGGTAGGGAGAAGAGTTCTAGTATGTGGTATAGAATGGTCATGTCCCATACTCTCCTTGAGTGTTGATGTGATTGTAGAACGTAACTGGGTTCATTTCTTCATATTCCCAAAGTTAGTTTGTATAATGCTTTGTGTATAACAGACTCTTCAAGTATTTTGTAGACAAAAATAAAATATACAAAGCATAACAAATAAGACATAGTGGCTAAAGGCAGAGACTGTCAAACTAGGTAACCTCAAATTCAATCCCAGCAACGACACACATAGATTAAGAACCTCAGGTAAAATGGGTGCAACTTCCTTGTGCTTCAATTTCCTCACCAATTAAGTAGAGATTACTAAAACATATCAGGGAAAACTTGCATGGGTTAATGACAAATAACACCTGATTGTCATAAGTCTCAAACCACAGGAATAAGATGCCAGGGTTTCAGGGCTGGAGAGATAGTGCAGCAGTTAAGGGTACTGAGTGCTCTTCCAGAGTTCCTGAGTTCAGTTCCCAGCAACCATATGGTGGCTCAAAACAACTGTAATGGGATGCCCTCTTCTGATGTATCTGAAGACAGCTATAGCATACTCATATAAAACAAACAAACTACCAGGGCTTCAGTACACTTCCCTTTACTCTGGTTGTCATCTACAAGGTGGCCAAATGTTTTCAGTTCAATTTCTGTTAGTCTACCACATATGATCAGAAAAACAAAGCATATTGTGGTAGTAAATCCACACACCATCATAACTGATAGAAATGCTTTTAAGGGTCACATTGGAAATAAGGACAGACGAAAGCAGTAGCTTGTTGAGTGGAAAAGAAAAGGTGAACCAAACTAATTGATCTTGTCACTACTGAACACCTGCAGAGCTAGTTGAAATTAGAGTCAGCACCTTGAATCTCCCCAACTAAAGAGAGAAGCTATCCCTCATATTGGACACTGGCTGCATTGGGACACATATGGTAAGCCAGTAGGCAGAGCAGCAGCTTTCAGACCTGGGGTTGAGTTCTTCACAGTAGAGGTGGCTCATGCACTTGAACAGATACATCCCAGCACGATGTGGTCCAGCTTCTCATTGAGCTTACCACTCTCCTTGTCAATTCAATCATTCCAGTAGTCCCTTTACCTCAACAGGAACTGAGCCAGAGAGAATAAAGTGATGGCCCCAAGTCTCACATCTCTATGAAGGAGCATGGCAGATGTTATCAGATAGCTAGCCAAAATAGGCTTGGTTGAACTGTATGAGATCTTCCAAACCCCTGGAACAGGAGATTCTGATCCTCTCTGAATTGCTGCTTAAGTATGAAGAAATGTTTCTCTTTAAACAGAAACACTGTTTTTTTCAAGATTCTATGGTTAAAATGCACTCCTCCAATCTATGCAGGTTTTTTTTTACGTGCATCAAGGAAGGGATTGAGTCTAGATGGAGTTTATGAATATAACCCACATTTCCAATCTTCAGGCGAGCAAGAATGGAAAACAGAATGTATACAAACACTGCTTAGATGAAAAGAATGGAGTTGCACATGAGACAAAATAGCTTCCAAGTGCAGAGTGATCTTTCTGTGCTATCTGATGAGAAAATCAGAAAAGTGGAAAGGAGGAACCAGTGAGCAGAGGTAACAGCAATGACACTGTGCAAGGGGGACTTGTTGACTTTGAGACCTTCCTATTCCTAATCCTATCTATCCAAAGGCTGCCAAAACTTTCCTCAGACAACCAAAGGGTAAGTTATATCTTCAAGATACCACCAAACACTCACTGGCTACAAGTATCCATGTTAGAGAATTTTCTACAAGGGAATCAGCCAGCCTTGATTGCACAAACCCCCGCACTGTTTTAAAGGATTGCTTCAAGAGAAAAGGTTAAATGAGGTTTGAGTGCAGCGTAATAAACCTTCACTGTTCATAAAGCACAGAGTGATAAATGTATGTATGGTTACTGTATAAAAATATTGGGGTCAAATGCCAAAGATCTCCAAGGTTAAGATTTTTTTTGGGGGGGGGAGAAGGATAGGTGAAGGACCCACATATTCAAACCTCAAGAAAATGGCAGCTTGTCAGTCAAAGGCACAGACTGCTCCAGCTTGCCAGAGAAGCCCATTCTGAAACTCCATTCATCCCAGAGTAATAAACACTCCAGCTGTGATATACAGCACACAGTGGCATGTAATTTGTTTGGTTCCGAGAGACTAAGGCAAGGGTTTGGAAGGTTCACTGCATTGTAGAAGAGATATGCCTGGATGCAGGTTTTCACATTTGTAAGTAAAAAAGAGCCGATCCCTCAATATAGGTCATCCCATGGTGGATGGGATCTACTATGTAAGCAATAGTTAATAAGGAACAATCCCAGCCATCAGTGTTCCCAAGGACAAACAGCTATGGCATAGAGGTCTAGGAAGGACCTCAGAGTCACTCTGGCCTTTGAGATTATTTGTGGCATAGGTTTTTAAGTGTAAAACTTGAACTCCTACAAAGTGAGAATATTGTGAGATTCATCATTTCTGTACAATGGGCATCCCATTTTTACCCCAAGTCCAATCTAGAACTTGCATTTCTTGTAAAACAAACAAATCTTGAGTCTCCTTTGCTCTGTGGGGCTAGACACAGAAGAGGAGGTAAGAGATACACAGAGGAAAAGAAAGCAAGTGCCTTGAAGTAGTTAACTGCAGGTATTTGTAGTGTTTTTTAAAGATAAATTTTCTATAGAAAACATATTAGTATGCACCTTCTTGAAATATGAAATTTCAGCCATTGCTGTTTCAAAGGTGGAAAATTCCTTGCAATTAGCAAAAATGGCCTTACCAAGAGAAAACAAGGAGAGGAAAAGCTCCTCTGTTATTCTCTTCTTTAAAAGAAAATATTTATTTTTATCTTATTTTTAATTGTTTGAGAATTTCATATGTGAATAGTTTGTTTATATACTTTCTATTTTCCCCTTGCCACCTTCAACTCCTCCAGTGTCCTAAGAACATCATCCATGGGCTAAGTTATTTGAACCCTTGGCCCCCAGTTAATGACATTGTTTGGGGATGTTACAGGGCGGTGCAGTCTTACTGGAGGAATTGTATCACTGGGGACAAGTTTTTCCAGTATATGGCCTTACTCCACTTTATGCATGAAGATGTGATCTCTTAGTTTCCTGATCTGACTTCATGCTGCCTTGTCTCCCCTACCATAATGGACTTTCCTTTAAGACTGTAAGCCCAAATACATTCTTCATTCTGTAAGTTGCCACAGTCGTGATATTTTATTATAGCAACAAAAAACCTAACACAGCAACTACTTATTTAGTGTTGCTCATATGTACATATTTTTAGTGATTCTTGGAACTGAACGACCTCTAAAGGGTGCACATATCTTGAAAAATAATTCTCTCTTTGTCAGAGCCTTATGAACTTTCTCATCTACATCAGCATGTCAATGGTGGTGTCATTTTCTAATTTTAAGCCATGTTGTTGAGGTTTCATGGATGCAAGAGCTGCTGTATCATGACTAGAAGACACTATCCAGCAGAAAGTGCTTTGTTCTTCTGGCTCTTGCAATCTGTCTACTATCCACTCCACAATTCTCCTTGATCCTTTGGTGTAGAGAAAATATTATAGATGTGTCAGTTGAGACTGGGAAAACCCATGATTTATTCTTATTAAACTTAGTCTCTGAAGTTTCATCAGGTATGGATCTCTGTAATAGTCCTGATCTATTACAAAAAGCTTCTTTGATGAGAGATGAGAACTAACTACACTTATCTGTGGCTATAAGGATATGTATTTGGAATACACTCAGAAATTATATTAGTTTTGAAAAATGGCAGTATATTCTCCTCTAGCGCCTATGACCTTCCATCCATGGAAAATTAGCTAGGTTTACAATACCAGACATTAATATTTTCCTACTTGGTGGGCCTTAAGTCCAATTAGACAACTATTAGTTACAGTATTAGTTACTTTTCTCTTGCTGTGATAAAATACTATGAACAATGCAGTTTATACAAAGAAGGGATTATTTTGGTTTGCAGTTCCCAAAAAATAAGAGTCCTTCTCCATAGATTCACAGCTTGCAGGCTTCACATCTGGAGCACCAATCTGAGTGCTCACATCTTAAAAAGCAACCACAAGGCAGAATGGTGAACTTAAAATGGAATTAGTCATTTTAACCTCCCAAAGCCCACTTGCAATAGCATACTTCCTAAAGCAGGTTCATACTCCCTAAGTCTAACCAAATCACATCACATACTAGGAACCAAAATGACTGAGACTATGTGAAACATCTCATTCAAATCAAATTACCACCATTATTAAAAGAAACAAAACCAACAAAAACCACTACTGCATTATTGGGGATATCTTGCTGGTATTGTCAATTGTTGTGGAGTCTTAGACATTATAGCTGGGTATGATAATTGATTGCTTCTCTCCTTTCAGAGTTTGCACAGCCCCTTCTGATACTGTGAGAGCTGGTTCCCAGGGAGGACATTTCCAGGCCAGTTTTATCTCTATTCCTTCAATTCCGGTGTCTGAAATACATGAAGTTATTAGCAAAAGGGCTGTACCTTGAAGATCTGGGAAGCAATCAAAGACAATGTCAATAGCCATATGATTTGGGTAATCTCTTAAACTTCTCTGAAAAACAATTCAAAGAACAGTATCTTGTGCCTGGCACTGGTGTTTTTGTAATAGTCTTTTGATATAGCTTTTTGTTAGAGCATTATTATCCCATGTAGATGAAGTAAGTACACTAGATAGAGATACAGATACAGATAAATACATATACATATATAGATACATGTAGATACACATATACACATAGATAGATAGATAGATAGATAGATAGATAGATAGATAGATAGATAGATAGATAGATAGATAGAGTGGATACATGTGTGTGTGTGTGTGTGTGTGTGTGTGTTTCTCAAGAACCCCCCCAATTTGTTCTGGTGACAGCCACAAGTAGCTTGCTTTGTCCCTGAACTGAGGAACTCCACCCATCACAATTTAATATCTCACCTAAGTTTATACTGTTTTTAAGCATGCATGTTGGGATTATAGGTTTCTGACTGAGAAGACTTCCTCAAACCCTATCACTTCATTATAACTGTTCCATTGGTTGCTGCTAGCCCTCCTCTCCAATTTGACATAGATTATGAAGCATGTGCAGGGCTCAAGTGGCACAGGAAAAGAAGTCTGAGCCATAAAGATAGGAAATTCTTTGGCTTCTAAATGACAAAGGTTTTCATTAGCTCCTTAGAGGTAAATTCGGAAGTAAGCATTATAACCTTGTATGGGCATTAATAGCTTCCTGTGTGGATTTATTCTTACCATTATCATCACAACAAACCAAGTGTGTTTACAACTTCTCCACATACTCTCAATCTTCCCCTAATTGACTGTAAATCCCTCAAACATCTTAGTCTATTCTAGATCCCTCTCTATAGAGTAAATAGAGAAGCATCCATTTAAAAATCAAGCCATGGGAACCTAACTAATGAAGTAGTCAGGTAAACAGTGTGCTATCTAATTTGCTTCACACTTCAAGCTTCTTTCTCACTGGTGGGCTTAGTGTTCTTAGAGATTCCAAGGCCATGCAGGAGTTCTGTAATGTTATATTTTCAGATTTGTATCCACGCTACACATAAAATTGTGTTGTGTGTGTTATAGAAATCCAAATTAAAATTTACCTTGTTGATGACCAACTAACTTAGCAACATAGTCAAAAGACAGTTACCCAGAACAAGTGCCTTTGTTCCATAAAAAATTATAGCAACAACTATAGTGACTTTGATATCTGATGGTATAAACATTCCATCTCTCTTGATTTGTTTGGCTGCTCTTTCCATGTGCATTTCAAGTAAAGTTGAGAATCATGTTGCCAATTTCCCTTGAAAATGTCTGTCAGGATTCTGAATAGAGTAGCTTTGAATCCATAGAAAATTTTGTAAGAACTGGTATATTTACATTGAGTCTGCCAATCTAAAAATACTATAGATTTAAAAATTCCCAATAATATTTTAGAATAGTCTTCATAGAAGACTTAGAAATCTTTCATCAGGTTTATTTTGTAGTAATTGATCATGCAATGCTAAATTAAGTGGTGCCACTCTTCTGATTTTAATTTTTAATAGTTTGTGGCAATATTCCTGGGAGTTGATGGTCTAGGGGTCATTATCAATACATGCAAAAAAACCTTTACCTTATAGATCTTTGGCATCTGACCCCAATATTTTTTACAGTAACCACACATACATTTATCACTTAGGATTTTATGAACTGTGAAGGTTTATTACATTGCATGTTAAACTCAATTGATTTTTTACTACATTCACTTATTAATTTTAATAAGTTGTCTTCAGTTCTTTTGAGTTTTCTATATACCATGTAACTTCTTAATAATGGAGTTTTATACTGTCCTTTTAATTGCTCTGTCTTTACTGCTTTCTCCCCTTCTGCTAGCTAGGTTCTTACATATGAGCTTGGATGGAACTAAAGAGGGTAGATCATGTTTCCCCAGTCTGAGAAAAAAAATCTCACAATGTTTCATAAAGTCACACTTGTAAAACATGCTTTCAAAATGCTTTTTAGCAGATCATGACAATAGTTTATTAGCATGACAGGCTTTGGTGCTTTACACTTTCCAGAATTCAGGAGGCCATTTGATTTTCTCATGTGCTCTTTTAATATAGAGACTTTCCTCTCTAAGTTATGAAAACAACACAACTTCCTTGAGATAAAGGGTCACTGCTATTGCTACTACTATTGCTACTATTCTATTTTAAAATTGAGCCCATTATTTTATTACAAATTTATCATGAACCAAGTTGGAAAATGTCCCAGTAGTTTTCCTATTTTTAAAATTTGATTTCATTTATTTCACTTCTCCTTTAATTGCCTGAAAGTCTTTACCAGAACCCATTAAACCTGGATTTCTGTGTAAGAATATCTTCATGGTGATTTCTATGTATTTTTAAAGTTTTGTCTTATCTTAGTTTTTGTAATTTGCAAATTAGATGAAATTGTCTGTTGTGCATAAATTTTACATCTTTGTACATAAAACTTTTCTTTGGGGCACATGGAATTTTGGGTACTCCTCATCTCTTTCCTGGACATATGGAACCAGGTCATCAGGTAACACATTAATCTGAGTTTGAGGTAAAGGGTTCTCAGGAACTGTAAGCCAAAGCTGAGATTTAAAATGAGACACCAGTGACATAATCAGAAAGCTACTGCAATGAGTTGCAGATTAATAGATGAAATGATGTTTAACATGTTCCCATACCTGTGCTTCCTTTTTGCCCAAAAGGTGATGTATAACTTCCTGTTTAGCCATTCTATCTCCTAATCATCATTGAGAATTGATTTTTTTTTTCAGACTATGAGCTTAGAAATTGTAGTTGTTGGGCCTTGGATTTTTAATTTGTATCACATATCCATTTATATGTACATAGAATTTCTCTCTCTCTCTCTCTCTCTCTCTCTCTCTCTCTCTCTCTCTCTCTGTGTGTGTGTGTGTGTGTGTGTGTGTGAGTGTGTGTGTGTGTGTGTGTGTGTGTGTGTGTGTGTGTGTGTATACCTTTTAAAGCCCAATTACTATTGCTTATTTGTACATGTGTTTAGGACCATCTAATTGAGATTGGATAACCTATCAAGAAATCAATTTAAACTAAGATCACAAAAATTTTCATCTCTTTTTAAGATTCTATAATGTTAGAGTTTAGATTATCTCTTTGAAGTAAAATTTATGTGGTACAGAGATCCAGCTCCTTATTTTAGAGTACAGTGGAGTAAAGTTTGAGAACCTTCTCCCACTGGCTTCTCTGCTCAGCTCTGTCAAAAACTAGCTTAGTGTATGCACTTAGGTATGTTGCTGGGCTATTGTCTTTTTAAAATCTTTTTGTCCATCTCCACAGCAGTTTTGTAAATGATGATCAGTAGGTCAAATATTTTATGTAGAATCCATGAGCCAAGAATGCTTTTCACATTTGAAAATTTTAAATCAAAAGAATACTTTTGGATAACACATAAAAGTTATATAAATTCAAGTTTCCATGTGTTTAAACAAAGTCTTATTGAAATGGAGACAGAGCCACACTCATCCCTATGTATTGGGCACGGCTGTTAGCGTATGGCTGTTTTCATAGCAGAGTTGAGTAGTTGTGACAGAGACAGTATGGCCCACACAGCCTAAAATATTTACTATCTGATTCTTTATATAAAAACTTTTGCGTATCCCTGCTTTACATCAATAACATATTGCTTTAATTACTATACTTTATATTGTCTTGAAATCAGATAGCTCTGGTTCTCTAACTCTGTTCTTCTTTTTCAAAGTTGTTTTGGCTATTCTAGAACCTCTAATCCCCATGTCAAATTTATAGTCAACATCTTAATGTCAATAAACCCATGGTGATTTTAGCTGATTGAACCAGATATAGGGTTGAGTTAGGCAGAGCAGACATGGCCACAGCTGTGGATCCTCTGTCTCATGGGTAAGACAAGGCTTCCTCGGATGGACTTCCTTGCCTTTGCTCAGTGGTGTACATTTAGTGTACAGGTGATGACCGGTGCTTTAAAAACACCTCCAATTTTCCTTCTCTCCTGGGGTTCATGAGAACCAGCAACAGATTCTCTCAGATCTCTTTTCTTACAAGTCTCAGTTTCTCTCTAGAAGATTAAATAATATTAAAGAAAAAATAGGTTAATCCACATAAGCTTTTAATTAAAGTTTTGCTTTTTCTTTTGAATCTAAAAAGAAAACCCAAACTACACTACTATAAATTTTATAACACTAGATATAAAACCTCAAGGAATGCAAACACTATTTAAAATGCAATCCTTATTCCCTAAGATACCAAATTATTTTAGGGAATGGCAAATTATGGACCCCATTCAATATGTTTTCTAGTATATCATCAGGAACACTCATTTCATAGTTAATGAAGACATTTCTGCTAGCTAGCTAGACACTGTTTAGAATAAACCTGTTATACAATATATAAATAAATTATGATTATAACAGCAATCATTTTCTTAGAATAGGCTGTTGTTGTGATAAAGAAATGATTTCTCTGTGTGCTCATCAGCTGCACTCGGCTTCACCTTTCTTGCCCATTGCAATAGAAGGATGCAAGGTGCCTTAAGGCTTCTAGGTACCCGCAATAGTCTTCTACATCTATTCTGAAATTCAGTTCTGCACAGACATCCTTGGTAGGAAAAGACCTTTTTGCTGTGTGACTCACAGCATGGCTAGTCTGGGAATAGCTCTACTGTGGACTGACTATAATAACCTATTGGTTGAAGAAACACAAGCTTTCTCTTTCACATCCAAAATGACCTTGAGGGAAGGAAATTTCTGTCAGTGCTAGGTTCAGATTTTCCCATCCTCTGGTATACTCTGCCATTAATAATCTGATCTCCTAAAGCAACTGCTATTCTGTTTAGAGCATTTTCCACTTTTTTCTTATTATTTATTTATTTATTTATATTTATTTATTTATATATTTTATTTACATTTCAGATGCCATCCCCTTTCCCCATTTCCCTTCCCCAGAAAACCCCTATCCCATGCCTCCTTTTCCTTTTTGCTTTTATACAATTTTTTTAAAATGTTAATCAAAGGCTTTATAAGTTTGGTAATGCTCAGTCAGAAGTGTAACCCAATACCCAACCTAGATATATAAACTATCTTTGACTGGTGGAGACACGTGAACATCTGCCTCCATGCCCCCCACCCCTCTTTCTCTCTCTCATCACCTAGCTTCTCCTCTCCTTCATTTTTCCTCTCCTTACTCCATCTTTTCCTCTCGATACTCCTTCCCCCTTAGCTCCTCCTACATGTCACCCTTCCTGTTAAAATAAAACTTTTTTTCTCAAAATACAATTAGAGCATACTTATTCCTAATTGTACCAGTGAGGTACAAGATAGTCCAAATACCCAGTCCATCATTTTGTTGACTAACCATAACCTCTGTTATCTCTCCTAACTAAAACACTTAGTTTTGAACCTGGCTTTTTTTTCTTGGCTTTAGAATGAATGTCAGCTGAAAACCATCCACTCAGACCTTTTCTCTCAAAGTAAATAGCCAGGATTGGCTATGAGACTATAGGTCCGCTGAACACCCGGAAAGCCCCTATACTACCGAACGTTGGAGTGTCAAATCTTCAGCCTTCTGGCCCAGAATCATCTGACAGAGCTTAGTGATGCAGAATAATCAGCCCTTAATAATTCTGCATCATTTTCCACTTTTCAAACCTCCCCAAACTTCATATGTTTTCCTTAGCTATAGCCAAATTAGGTTATACACATTTGTTTTCTGATTAGCAATAAAAGAGATGATACCTGTTTCATAGTCATCAGAGAAATTCCTTTTAAAATCACTCCCTTGTGGCTCAGACTTGCTACATTTACATCAGATTTATTTGGATTCTGGGCCCCCTAGTTCTTAAGGAGACAAGTGTTAAAAGAAACAGAAGCAAATTGACCTGGGTTCCTGCTACAATTTGACAAATGTAGAAACCTTGGAAAGAAATTGAAATGATGAATATATTGGCAATCTGCCTTGTTTAGATACATAAATTAAAACACATCTATATTTATGAACAGGTTATGAAAATCACACTGGAATACAAAGAGTAGAATTCTGCATACTTGTTCTAGTTCTTGGTATCTTCGGTGACAGCCAATGACCAGTTCCATATCATCATCTCTACTTTATCTACATAGACATCAAGAGTAAAGTTAAAGATTTAAAAGGACTTTACATACTATAATGTTTAAACATCTTGGTCAAACACAGGAGTGCATAGTATAATCTCAGCACTAGGTAGGCTGAGGCAGAAGGATCTTAAGTTGGAGGCATCTGGGCTACCTAGTTAAGCACTGTTATAAAAAAAAAAACTACACATACACACACACACACACACACACACACACAGAGACTGGAATGAATATATATATAATTAATTAAATTATATAATGAATATATATATATATAATTAAAGGAATAGAGGAATGGCACTAAGGTAGTAGAAAGGTAAGAGCGGGCCCCTTGCAAATTGCCCTACAAACTAAGAAGAAGACTAAGCTCTTTATTATAATAAACCTTATAATTTAGGAACAATTTTATCCTCTATATTCTAGAGTTAGTGTTCACCTACAACTTAAAAACTCAAAATACAAAACTTTACTCTGAAGTTCGTGTTTTCTTCCCACTGAAACCTGTTGGATTCAGCCTTCTCTCCACATGTTCTTATGAGGCCACTCTAGATGCTGAGAGTTCACCTCTAGAGCATTATTTGCAGACAATTGGAAATGAAAATTCCAAGACAGTTCCATTGAAAAAAGTGAGACAAGCCAACTCTGGATCACTGATGGGCATTGCCAGGAAACAGTGTTGGGGATAATCACTATTAAAGAGCAGAAAGTAGGGCCAGGATTGAAGGAGCCATATCCACAAAGCCCTGTATCCTTCTTCTTCCTGTGTTCACATGAAGGAGTCACAAGGGAAATTGTTCAAAGTCACTCTGGTTCATCGCAAGTCCCAAAACTCAGTTCTTTCCTTTGGTTTTGTTGTTTGTTCGTTTATTTGTCTTTGTTTTCAAGTAAAAATGACTTGAATACTTTTAATGTACCAGGGAGGTACAGTTAAAGAATGACAAGTACAACATACTAGTTCTTTTCTCTACAAAACCAGCAGCTTCTAATCAAGGGGAAGGAGATAAACCAGAAAAAATGTTCAAGGGTGCATGTGCACACATACACACACATGCACACACACATGCACACACACACACACACACACATTGATAAGACGAAAAATATGTTATATACAGAGACACTGGAAGAGTCTTGGTGGCAGTGACTAAAAGCACCAAACTTTTTTTTACTTCTTACAAAAGTAGGCTTTCAGTTGTAATGCTCTCTCAGGATTATCTTGGCATCCCCAATTAATTTCTTAGCCTTGAGGTAATTGTACTACAACTATTTCAAGAAGACTTTCAATTTCACATTAGTTGAGTTATACTAAGGACTCAGGTGGAGTTCCATGACAGAGTCAGTCTCCTGCCTCCTCAGGTGTTCTCTAGACAAGAGCATGGAAACCCCACATGGCAATGCACACTTTTCCCATAATTTACTGAGTTCCTTGGCAATGGCCAAATCCCCATCTATGCTCCTACTGTAGTTTCCTGTTTCTTCATAAGAACAGAGGAGACTGGATAGTTTGATTCAGCTCATAGATTTAAGGGCTGGGGAGTCTTAGATTGAGGATCCAACTTTAGTAAATTCTTTCTAGTTGTTGGGTATTCTGGGAGTTCTGAGACCACTCAAGAGATCATATGACAAGAAAGACACACACACACACACACACACACACACACACACACACACGCACGCACGCACACACACAAGTACCAACAGGGCCTTCATAACAGACCCACTGTGGAGGTAACCATTTAACCCTTTAATTCATGAGGAGTAAATGATCCCAGAGTTCTCTGATTCAATTAATTCTGAAAGATTCTACTTAGAACCTCTCCTCAAATTTCAAAACATGTATTACATTTTGACATGAATTGAGGAGGGACATTCAAACCACAGCAAGACCTTTAGTTAATTATTACCAGCACAGGTGGATAAAGAACAAAATAGTCTCTGAATACTATAAAAAAAAAAAAAAGGATAGAGTGTGAAAACAGGTGACTGTCAAGGTATAAAACAGACTCAGACAAACTTGAAAAAAAAAGTCTTTGAAAGGTCACCCTATTTGAAATGACATAGTCTATTTATTCAGCATATTCCAAAGGCGACCTAGAGATGTGTAATTACTATCAAGAGTTTTGTTTTTTCTATTAATTTATTTATTTATACACTTTACATCCTAATTGCAGTTTGCCCCCCTCTCTTCCCATTCCCCTTACACAGCCCCTCCCCAACTCTCCCTCCCTCTCTCCTCTGAAAAGGATGAGTTCCCCCCTGCCCCCAATCCCCTGGATACCAATCTACCCTGGTATATCAAGTCACTGCAGAACTAGAAAATCCTCTCCCACTGAGACCAGACAAGGCAGTCCAGTTGGGAAAACAGGCAGGCAACAGAGTCAGAGTAAGCCCTGGATCCAGTTGCTGGGGGCCCTGCATGAAGACTAAACTACACATCTCCTACATGTGTATGTATGTGGGGGTTGGGGAGAAGGTAGGTCCAGCCCATGGACCTTTCTTTGTTTGGTGGTTCAGTCTTTGATATCCCCCAAGGGCCCATATTAGTTGAATATGTGGTCTTCTTATAGAGTCCCTATGCTCTCTGGGTTCCTCAATCCTTCCCACAACTCTTGCACAAGACTTTCCAAGTTCCATCCAATGTTTGGCTGTAGGTCTCTGCATCTATTTTGGTCAGCTGCTGGATAGAGCTTCTTAAAGAGTAGTTATGCTAGGGCCCTGTCTGCAACCATACAGAGTATGATTAATAGTGTCAGTTCTTGCCCATGGGATGAGTCTCAAGTTGTGCCAGCCATTGGTTGGCCATTCCCCCAGATTCTTTTCTATCCTTGTCCCTGTACTTCTTATAGGCAGGACAAATTTTGGGTCAGAGATTTTGCAGTTGAGTTGGTGTCTTTATCCCTTCACTGAGGTCCTACCTGGTTACAGACAGTAGCCACTTCAGGCTCCATATTCCCACTGCTAGGAGTCCACTCTGATTGACTCCCTGGAGCCTTCCACAGTTTTGAATAGTGGAATTAGGACAGCTGAGAGGCAATTGTTTTTATTCCCCAGGCTGAGGGTAAGAAGGTTTCAACTTACTCCTCTGCATCTTCTGTTATTCCTTCTTCTTCCAAAGCCTTTACTTCGCCCCTCCCTGACTTCATTTCATTTGACTTATTTGTTCTCATATTAACTTCTATCCCATTAAAGCCCATCATTCACTTTTCATCTCAAGAGTTCAAAAGCTACATTCATATATTATTTAATGTATGCACTAGAAAATAAAACATGTTATTGCATAAATGAATGCTGCAGAAAATCAGCTTAAATGAAACAGCCAGCCCACACTTGAAAACTAAATTGTCTTAAAGAACCATAAATTTTGATGAAAATTTTAATACTTTGTGAAAATATGAAAAAGCAAACAGAGAAAATGGATGTAAACAGGACTCAGGCTTGTGAAGGAAATACCACAGTATTTGCCAATGAAATATGTTAAAATTCTTAAGAGTAAACAATTGATTAATAAAGCAAATCTTCACCATAAAATTCAAATGATAAAAAGAGTTGAGTCAGATGAAAACTATTTTGGTAGCATGCACATGAAGATGTAAAGAATCCAGAATGATTTATCAGGGGCATATAAATCAATACATTAAATATATTAGATGGAATGTGTACTCTAAAACTGTTTTACAATAAAAATTAATAAATGCTGACAGTACACATAAAATGTCAGGCTTTCTATGTTCTTACAATATTCTGTTAGAGTCAACATGCCACTGTTAAAAGCCCTGTACTTTTTTCTAAGGGTTGACCTGGACATGAGATGACGAGTTTATCCCATAGTGACAATACTGGAAAAGACCCTAGGTACAAACCATCTTGCAAGAAGATTGCTTTACCATGAGAATTCAAATCCTGGGCCCTAAGGAGAGCTTGCATGTTCTTGAGATACAGAAAGACTGGCTGTAGAGCAGGCTGGATGATTCTGATGACCATCCTTCTCATGTTGGTTAACTCTTCTCTTCCATCTTCCTGCATGGCAATCCATCTAGTTTATTCATCATCAGCGACTCCACAGCACAGTGCCTGGGACATAGCTCACTAAATACTGACTTAATTAATTACTAAAATTCTGTTCAGCAGAGTTTTAAAAATATAAGTCAACCACTTCTTAAAACTGTGCAACAGCCAATTCACTGGTTTTGATTCCTGATGCTCTGGTTGCTAGATACATGACTCAGCTTAGTCATTTAATCTCTGCTTCCATTTCCTTCACTAAAGTCAATAATGACTACAACTGTGTCAAGTTACTGAGTAGCATTAAAGGAGGAAATTTATGTAAAGATGAGCAAAGAGCCTGGCAGAGAGAGTGCACCAAATATTCTCTACTGTCATCACTACCACCAAAATCTTTGAATAAAACTGAAGTCAAATTACCATACTTTTAAGCACTCTATTTATGAGAGAGAATAACATTGAACACAAGAAGACTCACTTAACATAACAAATAATTATTTACTCAGTGGCAAGTGGCAACATCCTAAGAATATTAAGGGGTCAGTACAAATTTGCCCAGTGTCTTTATGACTGAATCATGTTCACTGATTTTAATAACAACAAGTGCTGTTATGATAATAATCACAAAGAACTATAAAATTGTGAAGTGCCTGTGAACACCAGTAGAGCAGTGCAGTCAATAGACTCTAAAGTGCCCTAATTATGTGAGAAGTTTTCAACAATTTCATACCATAAAAGACACAGCATACTCTTAGAGCCAGACATTCATAGTCTACATCCAAACTTCTCTCCTTTCTAAGCAAAGTCTTGACAAACCTGTGACGTCACTGAACACAAAAGACAATCTACAAAGTAGGGGAGCAGCCCTTTCCATGAGAAACTGTTGATATTTCTGAGTCCTGGGTGAGTGGAGCCCTGCTGGTGAAAACTGAGCGTACCTCACACACAAATGAAGAACATGAGATCCAGCAAAGTGATATGACTGTCCAAGTGTCATACTGATAGTTTAGAGTCTTGTTGTTGCTGCTGCTGCTGCTACTACTGTTTTGTTTTATTTGTTTTGATTTGATCTTGATTTTTTCATTCTATTTTTCTTTTACCAAAAATAGATTTTCTATACAATATATTCTGATTACAACCTTCTCTCTCCCAATTCTTCCAAGATCCTCCTCCCCCTTCCCATCCAAATCCACACTCTTAGAAATTTCTTTTTAGAAAACAAAAAGGAAGAAGAAGAAGAAGAAGAAGAAGAAGAAGAAGAAGAAGAAGAAGAAGAAGAAGAAGAAGAAGAAGAAGAAGAAGAAGAAGAAGAAGAAGAAGAAAGAGAATAAATTAGCTAGACCAGGACAAAACAAACAAAAGCCAAAGAGTAAAAGAAAAAAAAAGCACAAGAAACATGTATAGATGCACGGACACACATATTTATACACACAAAATTTTATAAAATCACAAGCCATAATACACACACACACACACACACACACACACACACACACAAATGATCTTTAAGGTAAAACAAAACAATACAAAACAAGAAAAACTGACAAAATATATGGGGTCAAAGAACTTCCCAAGATGCTATTGAGTTTGTTTTGTGTTGACTGTCTACTGTTGAGCATTGAGCTTGCACTTTAAGAATAGTTTGTATCCCCAGAGAGACGCTTTTGGAGAGAACTAAGTTTTCAAGGCTGAGTGGTTGCTAATTTTTGACAGACTGGATTTTGTGAAAGTGTTTCCTAAAGAATCTATATGTTAACTTACTGTTCTGAAGTGAGTTATTTATTTAAGTATTAAATAAATCAAAAAATTTTTCTTATCTTTTTGGAAGAAACAAAAATTTTAGTCCCAAAGGTGAAATGCATGACTCGTCTTGATTTATAGCTATGCTGACCAGTGACGTGTAGTGTACTAGTTGGGTTTTTGCCAACTTGACAAGGACTAGAGCTGACTGAGAAAAGGACGCCTCACTGAAGAATTTCTTGCAGCAGATTGACCCATGTGCACATCTATGGGGATTGTTTTTTTATTAATAATTAATGTGAGAGGGCCCAGCACATTGTGAGTGGTGTCAATCTTAAACACGTGGTCCTGAGTTGTATAAAAAAAGCAAGCTGAGTAAGCTGAGGAGAGCAAGCCAGCCGGTAAGCAGAATTCCTTTCATGGTCTGTGCTTTAGTTCCCATTTCCTGGTTCCTGCCACGACATCAGGCCATGACTTCCTTCAGTGATCCACTATAATCTGAAGGTATACTCTAAATAACACTTTCCTCTCCACATTGCACTTTATCAGTGTTGGATGACAGTGAAAGAGAAGCAAAGGAGAACATATAGGGTAGTGCTTCTCACCCTCCTAATGCTGCAATCCTTTAAAACAGTTCCTCAATTGGGGTGTTCTCCAACCATAAAATTATTTTGTCCCTCCTTCATAATTCTAATGGCATTGCCACAAATCATAATGTAAACATCTGGTAGACAGGATATCTGATATGTGATCCTCAAAGGTCTCCACCCACAAGTTGAGAACCACTGATAAAGGATATTCTCAGTGATATTAATTTGAAATAGTTATATTTAAGACCATGTGTTCAAGAAAACAAAATAAATAATCGTAATGAGGACCATGCTTATAGAGGGATAGTTATAGTAACTCATTACTAAGTTGGGCATTTAAAAATGTATTATCTCCCGGGTCTCTGTGTTCTATACACTGATAAGGCATAAAGGTTTCAGACATGTTTTAAAACACACTCAAAATGATGCAGTTGGAAAATACAAAACCACTGATCTTTATCTTCTCCTTTGTTTTCTTATCTTGGACCATCTCAAATTATTTTTCCCAAGATTTCCATGTGGGACACTCACAGCCGCAGTGGTCTGAAGCCTGCCTTTAAGTTTTCACTGTCTATTCCTCCTATAGTTCCAGTTTTCAATGAAGGCAAGACTACAAGCTTGGTTGTTCTCTCCCGGCCCCTGCCTATGTCCCACCCCTCTCCACTCCACGTTTACTTTAAGTCTTTCAGCTTTACAGATGGTCAGATAGTCAATTTCACTGCACACTAATTCTGAAGGGATGGCTCTGAGTGTGGATGACCTAGAGAAGAACACAGTCATCTTGCTTTAACCTATCTTCCATGCTCAAAAGGACAGCCAAGGTTGAAGCAAGGCACTTCTCAAAGCAAAACAGGATATCTCCTATATACTGGTCTGCCCAAGTCGTTTATAGCTTTGTGATCTGGCAGCTTCACACATGTAAAATGACAGCAGATTTTCCCTCAGGTGTAAGTGTTTGGGGTACCAACAGATTCCACTGGGCAAAGGCCGTGTCAGATACTAAGGGACTGCAATGTTCATTTTTTGATGACTGTGGTGTCCCCTAACAACATAGGTTGGCGCGCCCACTTCATCAGGCTGCTCACTGTAAGGCTACCATGCAAGTCTTTCTCTTCTCTCACCCTCATGTGACCCTGATGATTCACTCCATATCTTCCCTACAGCCCTGTCTGTAAAGCAATAGCCAAAGCTCTTCGCAAATGTGGACTGTACAGAGACATGCTCGTTACCATTAAGAAAGCAAACCCCTAAGACCAAAAATGGGAACAGGAGAGAAAGAAAATTCACAGAGGTCTCGTTTCTAGTCGTCAAGTTTAATGGGATGGAGAAGGTGGGAAGGCTATCATCAAGAGAGTCTTCTCCACTGGAATGTGTTGATGTTTCACTGGCAGAGGTAGAAAGTCAAGCCCAAAAGATAAGCTTTCTTTTCTGATTTTCACACAAAGACCACTTTTCCGAGTAAAGAAAATATTGGCTAAATAAACTAGAGAGGAGTAAAGTCTCATTCTTTACCAACACAAAATGTGTAGCATTGCTCTAACTGCAGGATGCTTCTGGGGGGTGGAGCAGGGTGGTAGTAAGAAAATCTCATCTTGTGTCTTGGCTTTCTTTACCTTTGAGCCTTCTCACATAACCTAGATAGACAGTTGCAACACAGCGATGAACAATGCCCTCCCTGTCAGGCACCCACTTTGCACTCCAACTTTATGCCACATAACAACAGTATTTCTTTGGGGACACAGTGTTGTGATTGTTTAGGGACATAAACATTGATAAAGAAAAGAAAGCTCTGGCCTGTAAAACTGAACTTTGATATCAACAGTATATAGGTAGACATTTTAAATTTATTCTTGAAACTTAACAAATGAGAAAAATTAGATTCTAACAAATAAAACAAAACTTGGTGTGAGATAATTGAAGGGGTCCAATAGACAACTAATCAGTGGTTTTGTGTAGGAGATGGGGGATATAAAGTCACAGAATCTGCTTTTCTGCTTACTTGTCAAGGTCTCTGGGCTGCGGTGAGGACTACAGACATGCTAAACAGACATTCCCCCAAACAGTGAGACCTATAGATGCTGCTCACTCTTACACAAGTGCTATTTGCTTGAATCTCAGTGGTGTCAGCGCTGGCATAGAGTCAGGATGCCCTTTCCATAGCAACTCAGCTGGTAATGAGGCTGGAAGTGCAGTTAGATACTGCGATCAGGTCCTCTGATGAACGTCTCTTAGATAACTTTGTATTAAATATTAAGACATTGTGAGTTGTCTTCCATTTTAATGTTTTGGGTGCACATGAGGAACATGTAATCAAAGAACTTTCTGTGTACCTGACATTGTGGCTGAGTAGAAACACAAACATAAAATGAAAGTCTCTTCTGGATTTTGTAATCCTCCCAATCTCTCCCCAGTGTTGGCTTACTAAAGCACAGTTCAGATGAGACTCTTTCCTTTTTCCCAGGGTCCTCTTCATGAGGACCCTGGGAGAAATTACTGTCTAGTGTGGGAGCCAATAATAACTGCACTTCTGAACAATTGGCTTGTATTAATATTGCAGACACTGAACAGTGTAACTAGTTCCCACTTTCCTGTGACAGAAATAAGTGTCAGCTCACTAGACACTGGCAAAGAGAAGGTCACTCTGCTTTGAGTTTTCTCAACCTTGAACCAGGACCCATTACGTACTTTATTTTCATGCCCTTACATCTTTTTATACCTTTCTTTCCTTCTCTCTCCTTTAACATTATATTATTATAGTTTGTGTCTAAGAAGCTAACTTGAATTTGTAGTACAGAGTTGGATGTGAATAAATAAATAAGTAAACAAACAATTGCTTTCCCCGAGCTCTATTTTAAGAGGTGCTGTTGCAAAGGAATTGTCCTTGGAAGGTGGATGTGAAATAACCAAGTGATGGGGACAATAAGCAGATCAGAGCAGATGAGACTCTCCCTCAGCAGCTGCCCATGGAAACACAGAACAGCAGATGTCCGGGAACCAGCAAGTAGCTGCCTCATCATCTCATGCACGAAGGAGCCAGGGCTCATTTGGAGGAAGCATTTTGATATATCCCAGATTTTAAAAATAAACGTGATTAAGTAATACACAAATCTGGCTCTAAATTTCCCATTGGCCCCTTGGTACCTGCTCAGGCCAGCATTTATTTTGTGGTTTATTTCTTCTGTCCTCCATGGCTATAAAATTCTCAGGACAGAAAGTGCAAGTCATGCTCAAACACAAAAAGAGAACCAAGTATTATATTTTCTGATCAAACTGAGGTACAAGAGCTATCTATTCTTTCAAAATGTCTTTCTTGGTAGATTGTAGAGACCAGATAAACAATAATAAAAAATAATTTTAAAAAAATGTAAACCACATTAGAACAGAAATGTGTGCAGTTCAAACGTCCCAGGAATATTTCCTCATTTACCAAGTGTTTACTGAGTTCCTGCATGTGTTGGGAATGAGATGTAAGGTGGTATTTGTTTTCCTTTCATTTTCAGATAATTTACTATTTTTTGGGAAAAAAAATAGAGGCAAAACAAGAATGCGTATTTAAAAAGTATTATTTCACAATAGGATTTGATTTCAATAAGGTTCACAATTTGGTGAGTCAACAATTTCAGCAAATTATGATGGGGACTGCTCATCTCTTCTTTGCAATGGTAGTCCTCAGTGGGTGACTCAGACAGACATGGTAAGCAGAAACAATGGACTGAGCTATGTGTTCAGTCTCAGATCACACCAGCCCCATATCAAGAGAGGCATAAGTAACACATATCTTCTTCATGCCCACACTTTTCTTTTGACCAGAAGCAACCAGTTCTATGCAGCCATTTTATGTGGTCCAAATTAATCTCCCCATATGTTGGGAACATCTGGGCAGTCAAACCTTTTAAATGCAGGTGGCGTCTCTGTATAAAAGAACCCCAAAGGAAGAATGTATAAATTGCCAAGATTTCAATGCCCCTAGCCCACAAATTAATATTGTACAATTTCTAACACATTATATTGGATGAAGAATTCCAAAAGCAATTCAGATATAGAGAACAACGTAGACCTCAGGCCCTTGCTAAGAAGAGCATAGAAGCCTCCCTCTGATTTTTTTAAAAATGAAAACTAAAATAATGAAACAGAAACTACAAAGTTGTGGAAGTGTCAACCATAATTTTATACCCAATTAAATTATCCTTCTACAGAAGGCACAAATTATTTTGTATTTAGTAAATACTGAGAACATGAAGATAGAACTATAGAATATTATAAAAAATAATTCACAAAATTAAGATATAAGCTTAAAACATTGAGAAAAATATGAGAAACTAAAATAGTATGGATTATATAAATCAGTACCAATAAAAGAATTAATAATTAGAATTGTTATAACCCAGGGACGCATTTGGTTCCCAGCACACACGTGGTAGTTCATAACTGTCTGCATATCCGGTCCCAGGGGGATAAAATGTCTTCTTTTGGCTTTGGCAGAAATTTCATATGTGGGCTGCATAGTCATATACATAGGCAAATATGCATAAATATAATTTTTTGAAAAATAAAAATAGGCATAATTAGATATTAAAAGGCTGAGATCCTTTTATTATATAACATGCTTTTGTATATAGGCATGTGAAATATTAATTTCAATTAATATAAAAATAACAATTAATATATGAGGGCTAGCACCAAATAATGGGAAAATGATACATAATTCTTAAGATAATAGAAAAGAAATGTGAGAAAATGAGAAAAGTAACATGACTACATTTTAAAAATCAATTATACATTTTTTTCCTAAAAACACTAAAAATTGAAAAGAAGTGAAATAAACAATGACATACTGGGAAAATGCAAAGATGTATGCTGTCAATATGTTCATACGGGATGAGATAAAGCTGTAGACAAAATTAGACTGTAATATAAAGGATCATTATATAAGATAAAATAAGAATAATTTTATGAAACCTAAATTTATAACCTCAAAGTGGAAAATTTAAAATACTTAGAAATAGATACAGATGCTAACATACCTTCCTCAATAATAGATGTCAAATAAAGCACACACACACACACACACACACACACACACACACACACAGAGTTTCCTTTGCTGGATAACAGATTATCACAATTAAAGTCACTTAAGATGGCTGCCATTTAAATTTTCACAAGTTTTTAAAATGGGAATTCCATATTCTCTGTTCAGAATCTCACATAAATGCAATCAAAATGGAATTTCTACACTACATCCCATGGCAGACTCAGTCCCTGGTGCCCACTGGCCTAAAGTACTTGTTTTCTTACTGTCTGTTAGGATATGTTTGTTTTCATCTCCTAATGGTCACCTCTAGGAACTAGCCACCTTTCTTTTTGTTAATTTACTATTAACTTCTTAGTAACCCAATCAAGAGGGAGAAGTCTCATCATCCTTGTCAGCCCTATATACCGTCATTCAAGGAGACTTTGTGTTAAACATGATCCTGGAGTCCATGGGACTCTGAGAATTCTCCTTGTCACTTCTGAAAAGCTTTAAAGGAAGATGGAATCTTAATATTTGAGGACAAATGGATGATGGAATTATAAAGTATTAAACTGAGTGTGGTAACCTAGAGTCAGAAATGTCACACATTTTTTCTTATTTGTGGATCCTACTTCCAAATATTTAGGTGTGAATTTATCACATGGAGTATCCAGGAAAGTAAACTGGGATCATGGGTTGGGGAAGGAGTCATAGAGAGGAGAATGGTATGTTGCAGGTGTTATGGAAGTGGAATTTGGAAACATGGGTTATACTTAACTGGGAACAGGGGAAAGCAAACTGGGAGACCGGGAGGGAGTAAAGAAAAATACCATTAAGAATTTTTTTTAAGCCATAGAAAAATGTTTTATGTTTATTTAAAAAATACTTATATAAATATTTAAATGATATAGTTTGAATGAAGTTATACCACTTATGGTTATAGTTTGAATGAAGTTATGCCACTTATGGTTATAATATTCCCTACCCCTATGAGTCATAGACTAACAAAAAGTAATCCAGTGTCAGTCATGGAAAACAGTTCTTTGAGTTGTTGGTCTAGAATGTTCAAGAGACTCCATAAACAATATAGGCTTCTGTTGTTGCCTTGATTGTCTCCCTGAAACTTAAAAGTAAGGCCCAGTTGCTGATGAAATCACACACTTTAGACACAGGACTTAGGGTAATGGAGCTTGAAATAATCTGAGAACACTCTCCCTGAAGACTACCTTTCATACTATCCAAACACGCTATGAAATTAATAATCTCACTCAGCTATAAAGCCTGTGAAACACACAGCAATGACCAGCATGGCAAGATATCACCAATTGTAGAAGCTGGCATTTACATATTGGCATGGACTCACAGAGTGACACCTGGTGCTGTAAACCAAGCTAACTAGTGAGGCCATGGGTCTTAGAGGAGCACCTCCCTACTGCTGGCAATTTCCTAAGCCAGCATAATCTCTATCTGTATTCCAAATACTCATTCTTTGACCCAGAGGTAAGAGCAGCTCTCACCTTTCATTGAAGATGAGTCGTCTTGCTGCAGATGGAGACAAATACAGTCACTTGTTTAAAGCCCCGCACGGTGACAATTGTGCATACAAACATGCATGAGGACATCTCTGAAGGCCCTAATCCTAGAAAAAGAAATGCAGGCAACTAACGGCTACCAAGAATGGGGGAATCAGTCTTCCAGGCTTGAGCCCACTAAGAGGTCATCCAGTCCCAAGCAGTCAGACACAAACATGCACATGTGCACAACAGTAAATGAAGACACCAGACTTTACTTATGCATGCATGTTTGTACATGTGTATGTGTTCTGTAACAGCAATTAAAGGAGTGTTGTGAATTTGACAAAGAGGTACATAAGAAGAGTTCTATGGAGAGAGAAAAAGAAAATGATGTAAATACAGTATTCATGTATGAAATTCCCAAGGAAAAACTAAAATTTAAATAAAGAATTCTACTGCTGCATGGATAAAACTTGAGTGAACAGAAACTTAATGGACAGATATTGACAAAACAAAATGTCCAATAGTTACAGATACACCAAAATTTTCCAATTATGAAAGTATAAAGGAAACCTAATAATTACTAAGCATGATATTTAATTAGGCGAGAAGGACATATCAAAAAGACAGCCGATTCTAAAGAGTTTAAACACAGAGACATGGTCCAAGGGCAAAATCATCTTTAAAATTTTAAGTAGATATGAAAGTTAATTTAGATTATAATAATAAAGGAGGGCAGATGTAGCTGAAGCACATTAAAGGCAAATTTATAAAGTTTTTGTGTTTACAATAGAAAATAAGGAGGTAAGACTTCAAGTTATTAAAGAAATAAAAAAAAAAAAAAAAAAAAAAAAACAAACGACCCCAATGAAACTAGAAAAGTAAGATAATGGTGCTACCAGAGCATTGCACAAAGAAAGGAGGAGCTGCTGAGACCAATGAAATCAAGGGCTAAAATGAAAGTATAATCACAGACATTTAGAAGACATATTATGAGAATAATTCAACAGTTACATGAACAGCTTACTTTTTCATAAACTATAAAAACAACATATCAAATTGGTACATAT
The DNA here is from genome assembly GCF_011762505.2 of Arvicanthis niloticus. Taxonomy (NCBI): domain Eukaryota; kingdom Metazoa; phylum Chordata; class Mammalia; order Rodentia; family Muridae; genus Arvicanthis; species Arvicanthis niloticus. Next base: position 18,132,376 of record NC_047664.1, read on the forward strand.
ACTGCAAATAAAAAAATCAAAATAGTAGCCACCTAATACATTATTTTTAAACAAAAGGCAAAATTAGTTAAGTCAATTGCTGAAGAAAAAGAAGAATAGCATCAACATTTATTTTCATATGAGGGCAACATATCAATTTTAGGCATTGTATATGTCGTGTAGCATACAAAAAAATTTATAAACATTTGCTAATTTAACAAACATAACTATTAGATTATTCAGTGGACTGAATATATCTCCCCCTAAAATTTATAGATTGAAATATAATGCTTCAAGATTATAGCCAACAACAAAATATTTAAGTTAATTCAAAGCATAAGAGTAGAATTGAACTTTGGGACATGTAAAGTCAAAATAGAAGCCTTATGAAGTAGTCTAGTGCTCCCATCAAAGCAGTACTTGATTATAATGTCTATTACAGAATGACACAATGTGTAAGATAATATCATTTATACAATAACATACACAACTTGACCTTGTTCCAGAGTTGTGTGTGTGTGTGTGAGTGATTCATATGTACTATTGATGTCAACATAGAAAATTCAAGATTATCTTTAACAAACAAGAGAATAATTAAGGGACTTCAAAGAATAGTTACATACATGATTAGTGGATAAAAATTATGTTCTTACACCCAGAAATGACTAACTACAAATTATCAAATTATATATATATATATATATATATATATATATATATGCATTTATATATACATATATGTATATATAATTCAAACAGAGAATATAAAACCAAATCAAGGTAACTATGACCTATGAGGGAAAGGATGAAGTGTGATAAAGGAAGTTTTATGAAGATGGTTTTAGATAGATTGGAATATGATGGGAAGTAGAGACCTTAAGATTTGATAAAGCCAGTTGATAGTACGTTGATACTTTTATTATTCTGTATACTTTTATTTAATGGAAGTTATTTCATAATAGAAAATCATTCTTTTGGTGGCATACACAGGATTGGGTTATTTGAATGCAAAAGTTCCCAAGCAGGGCTACTTCATTCTGTAAATGTCATTAAATGAATGAGATGTGAACACATGGCTTTGTGAGAAATTGGGGGATTGACCTTATTTTTTTTTTACCATAGTCTCATAAAACACAAGTGTGTATACATGTCTAGAAAGTAACTGGACAATGTAAAATTTTCACTAATAAGTTCAGCTGTATGGGGTATTATATCAAACTGGTAAATTGTTGCAGTTAAAATAATAAATTGTTTATTCTTTTTAAAAACCATAAACTCAACTTTTATGTTGTACACCTTGATGTCCTCCATCTACATGCATTTCTCTCCTAGACTCTTAAATAAAGAACATGCTTTAGAGTAAAGCTGGAGGGAGGAAACTAGAGAACCCAGGTAGTCTCCTTGCCTGTGAATGGATGTAGTTAACCCTGAATGGCTTCTTTCACTCAAGAATCTTACTAGTTGCTAACTTAATTGTATTTTAGGGCTAAAGCAACCCCTCGGCTTCCTCAATGTCTTCTATTTAGTGAGAAAAAAACCAGTAAATTCTCATCTAGAGAGGTACATAACCATCTATTAATGATATATGCTTGAAAATAAATTAAAGTGAAATGAGGCAACATGGTTCCTGAGTTGATTTAGATGGGTGCTCAGGGCTGACCTCCCATGGGAGCTGAGAACCAGAATTGTACAGAGTGCCACATGCCAAGATCTGGCCACTGAGCCTCTACTCAACCTCCTTGCAAAAGAGTATATTCTTAGGTACCAAGTCCCAAAATTTCTATTTTTGAATTGGAGCATCCTTTCCCTGTAAAAAATTTAAAATAATCTGTTTTTCCTCTCCAGCCCTTGTTCCCAGAATGATGAAACTGAGACTAATTACTTCTTATTACGTGGCTAGGCTATGAGCTTTGCCACATTCCCTGACTAGCTTGTAACATATTTAACCATTTAAACTATTCTATGTCTACCACTTGTTTAGTTACCTCGCCTTCGGTCCCAGCTGGCTCCCTTCTCTAGGTCTCCTCAGCATGTTTGCTCAAATCTCACCCCGAGTCTCTCTCTGCATCTCCTTTTAGTCTCTCGCTATTTCCCAGAATCCTCTCTCTTCCTGCCAGTGTCACAACTCCTATTTCCTGCCTCAGTTCATTGGCCATAGGCTTTTTTTTTAATAGACACTTGTTGTTTATAAGAGATTCTCTCTACATTTCTCCTATGACACCAGGTCTCATAGATGGATCAACTTCGTATGTTTTCTCTGCAGTACTTAACTACATAAGGATGGAAAATGGCTTAAGATCTTCAGCTGGCGCTTAAAGGCTGTGACGTAAGCAAGGCTCTTAAAGGTCCTGTGATTCAGAATTCTGTACTTTAAAGGTAGCTTACAAACCAAGCCATCACCAGGCTAAGGCTAGCCCCCAACCCCAGGACACTCTTTGATCTTTTTTTACTTTATTGTCACATTCTTTAGCACTTACGGCAAAACACACTGCCATTTATGACCTCTCTTTGCTAGAAAACAAGTTTGTCACACAAACGGTTTTTGAAGTCAACTTCTTTTTTACTGGTGTTAGCAGATCATGGAAGCACTTATGCATAGAAGGCAGCTCAGTACTGACTGAGAAGAAGCCCAAACTTTGATGTAACAGTTTCATTTCCTGTTGTGCTAAAATAGCTCGACAAAAGCAACTCAAGGGAGGAAGAGTTTATTTTTGCTCACTGCTGAAGGATACACAGTCCATTCAGGATGTTAAGGCAGTAGGAGCCGGAAGCAGCTGGTCAGGTAACATCCACAATCATGGGCAGGTTCTCCACTTGTGAAGGTCCAGTGCCTGTGTACAGAGTAGAGCCACCCTCAGTGGTCAAGTCATCCTGTGTCAACTAGCTCAATCAAGACACACCCTCAGAAGTGTGCTCCAGATTTTGTATCCTGATTGATTTTAGATCCAGCTAATTTGACAACCAAGATTACCCATCACAACTGAACAAGCAAAGTTGAACATTGCTGACCTTCATAGTGTCCCAATAGTAAATTGCATAATTTATTTTCTCTTTAGGCATACTACAAGCACTTTAAAAACGTAGACTGTGTTTCACATAACTTCTATACTTGAATACTTTCAAAAAAAAAAAAAAAAGAATCCAGTAATTGTTTACATGACTGTTTCTAAGACGTTGCAGACTAAAGCCAGAGTAGTAGAGAAAAACAAATAGACAGAGGGTTCGAAGTCCTTCCACACTTGGGAAGACACGGTTTTGAGTCAGAGAAGAAAGCAAAGCATGCTACTGAGTGCTTGTAGTCAGTGAATAGAAATGAAACCTTCAAACAGGAACTCGAACCATACGCAGGCATTAGCTGAACCCTATTTCACTCCCAACCTAAACAGCACTGTTGTACAGACAAAGCGATGCTCACGCTGGCATAGAGTGAACACTGTGTCCAAAGAGGTTTGGGGGAGATCCACACTGAAAAATGAAAGTCACTTCATGACACAAATATACACAGGGGACACAGAAATTAAGGACTTCTGACCAAAGAAGGCTGGCCTTGTGTGTTTGCTTTACTGTGTGCTCGATAATTAGAATTTTCACTAATTCAAACAGCACCTGTTACGCAGGCAATATTCAGTGAAGCTGGTTCAGGTATAGACTTCTCTATTTCTATTTTAGGAGTCTTGATTGAAGAAAGATATTCCTCCGGGATTGCATGATTGCCTAATCATCCACAATGGATTTTTTTTTTTCAGTTTTTATCAGAAAGCACAGTTTTAAATGTTAGAAAAGAGAGCGGATATATTGCTGAGGCAGGTGAAGAGAAAATGGCTAAGATTTTATCCAAATGAAATTTTGTGAATAAATCTGTAGCAGAGCCACTGAGTGATGCTTTTTTTTTTTAAGTGAGGGGATACATTTGGTAGACCGCCTGGCTCAGAAGCTTTTGGGGAGCCTCCTACATCATGCTGATATTTGGTCAGTGGTAGTCTAGAAGAAAGACACGGCCAGTTCTTGGAGGGCCTAGAGATTATCATGGTTGATGATGACGGTGCTAGTGAAACTAAGTTTCAAGAAGGTAGAAAAACCTAAGCGAGGGGATGAGATGCCACCTTGGAGTAAGCGTGTTATATAAAGTAACATGTCATAAGCCTGAAAATGCCAGCCTCCACATAAAATAATAAAGCGTTTGTTAAAATGATATTGTTAACCATATCAACAGCAAAACCCATGGCTCTAACTGCTTGCAAGCTATGTAGCACATGCTTCTGTGATGATTAAGAGTTGACTAGCTTTTTTTCTGTCACAGTTGAATAGCAAGTGTTTAAGACCGTGGGCACCAATTAGACTGTGTATAGACAAGTCAGTTCTGGTATCACTGCAGAAAAACCACCAGAGATAATATGTAACTTAATGGGTGTTATAACATGCCAGTAAAACTTTATTTAAAGTAACAGTCAAAAATGATTTATAAACTGTTCTTTGCCGCTTCTGTGGTTTATCTTAGAAAATAATATGTAACTAATACTTGGCTTATATTCAAACCTAAGAGAGTATGAGTTATGGAAATATATGTATTGGTGCTGTTGCATGTTCCATGTTTATGTATGTGTGAAGAAAATATATTTTAAAAGGTAAAAAATATTTTAATATAAATATGTGATTGACTCTAGATTTTCTAAATGTTCTACTGGTCTATATATAATTAAAGTGAATTTTTCTAGTTAAATCCTTTTATAATAAGAAAATAATTTGAAATAAATGTATGGAGGAGGAGATACATTTGATAGACCACCTGCCTGCAAAAGCCTGGGTATGACTCCTAGCACTGCACAGATTAGCACAGATTAGATAGTACACACCTATAACACAGTACTTGGGAACTGAAAAGAGGATCAGAAATTTGAGCATGTCTAGCTGCATGGATCAGTCAAGGCCAGATGAGAACATATGGCACCTTGTCTCAAAAAGTGAATCGTTTTGTAAAAGACGAGAACCAGTTGGTACTTCTTTCTATCCCTTGGGTACCAGCAGAAGAGCTCTGCTGGGAGTGTGTAGTACTTTTTCTTTTAAAAGCAATCAAGACTCTACAGTGATTGTGGATAAAGGAAAAATTCACTCCAGTCTCACTCATCAATGCAAGCAAAGGAGGGACAGGTAAAGATGAGGGTGATTCAGCCGTTAACTGCACTAGCGTTAACAACGGTCCTCATTTCCATGGTTTTAATAGTGAGTGAAACTAGAAGTGTTAAGTTGCACTTTCTCCTTCAGGAAAACAGAGTGATAATTGTGCAGAGAATAATTTTATGGGCAAAGTGTGCCCTGTATTGTAAAAGAATAGAATAAAGTATTCTAGTACACAATGTCTTAGCAGGTGCAAGCACTTACCTGAGCAATTAAAATCTTCTTAATATACAAAATACAGCCAATGTGACTGCTGGCATGACAGAATAGATCTTTCAGGACACAATATGTTTGTTGAAAACAGAATTTATTTTTTTTCTATCCTGGCTTTATTTATTTATTTATTTTTGCTAGCAATCATTTGTAGATCTTTTCTTCGAAAAAGAAAATTGACCAAACATGGATAATTTGCTCCAAATATACCCAAGCACACTCATTCTCTAACAAATCCATTCAGAACACAAAGGCTATTGCACACTAACTAAGTATGAGGCTCTATGCTGGGTGCTGGGTAAGCTGGTCTGCGACCAGCAGTAATGAACTGCTCCACACAGAGGGAAGCATGTCTAGATGATGGCTCAGAATTGTCACCGGGCAAACATGATCCTCTGAATTCTCTCTAGATCTTTGGCATTTTATTCAAGTTAAACTTCTGGTTTTAGGATTATGTGTCCAAGACGCTAGAACACCTAAGGCCAACCTTCTGGAGCTATCAGCTGCAGAGAAGACATCAAATGAGAAGCAAGGTCGGGCAGGTACCACTTCCTCTCCTCCCTGAACTTTACCACACTGTACAAGGGTACAAACTAGCGTTCACTGTAATCGTTCATACAAACTGATCTCACTGGAGTCACCAATGGACTGTATCTATGTCAGTCCAGCATCTGCTTAGCAGTGTCATTTGACAGGTGGCTACTCCTAATGCTTTATCATCCCGATGCTATTTCATCAACATCCAGGGACCCAATGTCCTTCTTTTGGCTCTTTCTCAGTCAACATTCTGATGCTCCTTTTTCTACTTGACTTTTGCTAATACCCAGGAGTTAGTCCTCACTCCTCTCCTCTTCTCATCAGTAAATGCACTTAGTCATGTGGCTTACAATTTGAATTATATGAGGATGATTTCTGAGTTTTTGTTTTCAGTCTTGGCTGGGTCCTTAAGTTTGCCTTATTTGCCTATGGGTTTTCGTGACATCTTCACCTATATCTTCAAAAGTCAGCTCAAATATGAAATGTCACAAACTGATCTTCATAAAGCTAAAACCATCTTCTTCTCCACCTATACTGCAATGTCCTCATTTTGGTAATTTTGGGAAAAAAATATGGTATCATCCTGGATCCCTTTCTTTCTGCTATACATTTTCACTCAGGCTATTGAAGAAATTCTCTTGGCTGTCTTTCTAAAGTATATAGAGCCAAATGTCTTCTGACCATTCCCACTGGTACATCAATGTCTAAAATCCTACCATCTCTCAACTGGACAACTGCCATGGCCTCTGGCGATGATCCTGGATATCAAGGGAGTACCGTGACTGTATCATCTCCAATTCTTCTTGACAGTACAGAGATCAGTTCAGGCATCCCCAGAAGGTTTTCGAGAACATGTTAACAATATTACAGCTTTGATAGGCAGAGGAAATAAAATAGAGTAGTTTAGCCTCTTAAAGCACTAGAAGATTCACAAGAAGCATTTGAGACTTGCTTAAATTACATTTCTGCAATGCCATAATAAGTCGTTCTTGAATATTGCAGACATGCTGTTGGGACTCATTTGTTAGTATTTTAAAGAAAGGGGTGGGAGTAGAAGGTTATCTAGATTTACATAAATAAAACCCATCTGTGTATTTGGGGATAATTTTCTTTTTCCCTAAGACATTGTTGGCAATGAAGAGATGGTCACAAGTAGGCTGTCTCTCCTAGAGCAATTTGGCTTCTGCATGGTGACACAAAGATGACCACCAGCAACTACAGAGCAGCTTTTCTTCTGAAGGGGGCAGATGGCACATGGTTGTGGAAGAGCATTGCTTAAGCAAGAGTAATGGTTTGTAGGGTGCTTGAATGTTCTCCAAACTATCTCTACGGCATCTGTGAATAGCATGGCTATCGTGACCTCCAAGCTTTCAGGGTACCAAAACAAGCGCATGTAAGTGTTTGCTAATTGGCATGCAGAAAATTCTATCCAGGATTTAATCATCTAAAATATAAACTCAGAAGTTGTAATGCATGTGATCTCTAAACTTCATCCCGAAAAACTGAAATGGAGGGCAGTAAGTGTAGGCTTGAGGTTCTGCAGTCCACAGCTCCATCGATTACAGCCACCAATTCACAGCAGTATTCTGCCAAAGCCTTTATATCACTCTGAGCCTTTGTTTTCACATGTATAAATGGGGAAAATGGAATTCTAGCATGCATTATTGTCTTGTTAAGCATTTCTGGCGAGATAACATGAAAATACTTAAAAACCCAAACCTTCCAAATATAAGTGGCTATTATTGTCCCCTTTTCCACACACTGTCTTGTTTTCATTGTCTCCAATTAGAGTTGTAGAGAAAGAATTTTATTTATAGCCTATTTTACATCCATGGCCTTATTGATACTGTTTTAGAAGAGTTCCTTAAAGAATTTTTATAGATATAGATACTATTTCAGAGCTTAGAAACAAGCTTTACTTCATGTATCCCTCAACCCCCCCACCACCAAAAGTGATGAGCCTTGCTGTCACAAAGTATAATAATTAAAACCAAGAAAGAACAGCACTGCCAAGGCACTGTGGATCTCACACTCCACTTCTGATCCACCTCCACGGCTTCCTGCAGCTGCACTGGGCCCTGAGAAGGAGCCACAGTTCTTCCTCTGACTGGGAGCTTTCTAGCTTCAGAAATCCTAGTCAGATCTCACATAAAGCACCACCAAATTCAAATAATAGATTATCGGATTGGAGACATGAATAACTAAGGCTCCCCATAACTGGGTGAGATTATTCTGAAATGCACCAGTACTAAAAGAAGCCTCCAGCAAAATGAATCCCCAATCCCCTGTGCTGGCAATTTGTTCATTAACAACCTTGTTGGCTTTCCTCATAATCTAATGTGCACTACTTGGAATCAACACCCAAACTAGCAGTTCCCAAGGCATCTATCTGTAGGGTCTGCTTTTGAAAAAATCCAAACACAGCAGCAAGCTTTGTGATCAAATACATTCTGAATGTCACTAAATCGCCTCTTCTTGAGCAAGCACCTTAAGTTATTTTAAAGTTTAATTTCTTTCTCCATAAATATAAGGAATGGAAACTGTGCCTCCTTCAAGGGACTATTGTTAAGATTTAAAAGATGTAAAACAAGCATAAACTATTCTGACTGTGGTTGCTGAGGGATACAATGCTCTTCTGCCAGAGGATAAGAAAACTTCAGAGTCCAACATCACCAAGTGTTACAAAGATTCTGAACATAAAGGTACTGACCATGCTTTACTCTCAGAAAGGTGTTGCTATAACAGAGTTTAGCAACATGTACTCGGATGTGGCAATTTCTACTCTGAGAGTAAGTCATAGAGACAATTCCATTTGATCCTCCTGTGTATGTATATGAGATTCTTCATGATGGCACTGCTAATTACAAGCTTAAAATGATAGAAACAACCCAAATGCATCCAATATGGGAGTAGACAAATGACTCCGGGTAGGCAACAGAGTTCTATACAGCAGCTAAAATGGATGGTTATAATGGTATGTATCCAAACATGTCAAAATCCAAACAGGACACAAAAAAACATGCTGTACAATATCGTAACATTACAATACTTTCATAAGAACCTTACAAAACATACAGTTATCTTGCCTGCTCTCTATGGTCTTCTACTGGTAAGTACAAGGTAAAACTGTGATGGCATTCAGTGCTCTAGTTTCTTTAAAACAATCACTGAAGGAATGGCAAGAAGCTGGACCAAAGAAAGATCATCATTAAAGATGTCACGAAATCTAGGACAAGGGTGAGATGGGGTATTAGTAGGTAGGATCCCTTCTGAGGCCTCTCACTTGGAGGTGTCATTTTTTCCCAGTTTTTTTTTTTTATGTGGGTTTAGGTCTGTACCTCTATGAGTCTCAATTTCCAGTTATAAGGGATTAGGGTGCAATTCTGATTTGTTATTAAATGACCCATTTTCATTTAATTACCTCTTAAAGACCCTACTTCCAAATGTGGTCACATTCTGAGTTAATGGGAGTTAGGACTTTAGCATCAATATTTTGTAGGGAGTCAGTAATATCATTATTCAGCCTATATTTCCCAAATAGAATAATGCCAATCGTATTAGTAATTAGGAAGACCCACGAGGAAACATCACAATGAAAACAGAATTCTGTAATTACCAAAGTAATTGAGGCTGCCCCCAATGTAATACTCTGTTGTTTCAGTTCAGCCTTCGAATGACCAACATTTCTTGCTGTGCTCTGCAGCAAACAGCCAACAATGGGTGAACATGTCACATCCGTGATGAAGTCACAGGGAAATGAAGGTCAACCTTTTCCTCTAAGGTACTTCTGGCCATATAAGTCACCTGTGCTTCTAGGCCATAATTATACATCTAACTGTGGAGTGGCTCTGCCTTGTTTATGTTTGGATATAGACTCTTTGACAGGGGATTTGAGCCTGTTCTTAAAACACATGGTGGCAATTTGTGGCTATGTCCTGCCACCCAAGTTGTGTGGGTGGAATTAGAAGCCATATGGAATTAGAGCCATTGCGTTTTTTTCACTGCGGCCTGAGTTGTCTCTGGCTGTGCTGATGAGGGTCTGTCATTCTGCCAGCATCAGGCGAGCACTCTAGAAAGCAAGTTGGTTCCCCAGTGGAGGCTGTTGAAATTAAAATAAAAGTTTATCTCCATTGGTTCATCATATCTTTGCCCTAAGAGCTCACAGCTCTTATGGCACCAAGGGTACTAGATATAGAAAAAGTCTGGCCCCCTAATCTTACACAAAGCCACACCAGCTTAGGTGCCAAGGAGTTCATCACTCCCTGCATATCTTTATTTTGCCTGAGCATGACCACCCAAGGACACCAGTAGCAACTCAAAGAAATACTTGCATTTCTTCCCTGGCCCCTCCTACATCTTCTCCTTGATGCCACAGACTATAGGGCTGTATTCACTTTCATTAATTAAAACAAGGAGCAAGGTGCAGCCTATACCCGCTGAGACAAACTAAAAGAGAATTTTAGTTCCCTAGAAGCCAGATGTACCAGTGATCTCTCACTAGACCTGTACACAGTTCTCAGCACTAACTGAAGTGCCTAAGACCTGCCGCTTGTCTTCCTAATTTACTCACAGTGAGCTTTCCATCCCTAATAGCATCCTATCTGAGTGACACTGAGATACCTACACTTTCCTTGTCATTCTCTGCCTGGCTTCTATAGGAAAGAGTGCGCCCAGGGCCAGTGAGCCCTGTAGCAATGTAGCTGCAGGTTCTTCTCCTGCCACCCACTCTGCTCTATGACCCAGCCAGCACTTATGATGCATTGTCTCATAGCCCATACCCTTTACAGCACAAAAGCTATTTAGCCAGTGCCTGCAACCCTTCAGCCTGCAATGCCTTGACAGCAGAGGTTATAGGAAAACGGAGAGAGAGACAGAGAGAGGGAGCCAGGAGAGAAAGAGAAGGAAAGAACAATGTGCAATCGGTACTGCATTAGAGATGGAAACAGTACTTAAGGCCTGCAACATTCATCAAGCCTGAATACATAAATGCCACATTTTGAATAAGCGAAGCAAAAGACAATGACAAAAGAAAGGCGCGTGGCTTCAGGAGTCTCTATCATTTTCATTTGCTGCTGTCAGGAACCTGTTTTTTGCCTCTCGCTCTATCAGCCATTATAGCATTAATGAAGTAACCTCACATAGTTATTGACTGGCTTGTCAGAGGCCCTGCCTGATCCCTTAATAGAAACCATTGGTCTTCAGTTAAAAATGGGGTGAGCTGGGAGGTGCTGTGGGCATGTGCTGAATTTCAAGTGCACTCCTGAGGTTATCAAAAGCCATGAAATGCAAATTATTATATTTTTTAAACACACAGATTTCATGCGACTGAGCATATAAAATTGACTAATATTGTACTTTATGCATGCCTTATAATGTTTTCAAATATGCTTCGCGTATGTTCTTCTTTCAGAAAGTTGTGGGTGGCATTTGAATAAGCAGAGGTAGGCTGAGTTTTATTTTGTTTCTTGACTTGTCTTCTGTTTGCTATGCTGGCTCCTGGACTTATCATGCAGCCATGTTGGTGCACTGTCTCTTCAAAGGGCATCACCCATCATTGTCCCAATTTCAGTTTGGATCAAAATCACTTGTCTCCCATTATTTTGTTTCCCCACCTCAAAGGATCCGGCCTTTCCAACCAGGTGATATAATTTACTGGCAGTGCAGATTGGCAGGAAAAGTCTAAGGAATAAATTTTTGTCTAAGAAGACAATAAAATGGAGACTGAAGCTTGTGGTAGAGATTTAATTGCAACACCAGGACACCACAAAGGAAATGTGCCCCCAACAGAAGCTCCACAAAAACAAAGAAAGCTAAAAATGTGACAAGTCCAGGACACAAACCTTGAAAAGTTGATTATATTTCTGAATCAGAAAGAGCAAAGACAATGGGTCAAGCTTGAGAAGGTCTTCAAAGAGGCTCTTATAAGATGCACGGCCGCCTTTGTTGTGGGCACCGTGTCTTGGCTGCATATTGGTATTTAATTGGATCATCCTCCCAGTATAAAGCTGTGACCTTTCTCAGCTTCTCTGGGGAGGAAACCTGGTGTCTATGCCTATTGATTTGCATGATGGCTCCCCAAACTGGCGCCCTCTCATAGCAGATTATATGTATTTCTCACCTTTGGGATCATCCAAAAACTAAGAACGAAGTTCAAAAATTCCTTGTCTGAATATTTTATACTCAAATACCTTGTGACCTCACTTCTCCACGAGCAGTATCTCAGCTACTTTTTCACATGAACAAGCTGTAAATTCACCAAAACTTACTCTGATTTCCACTTAGATATGAAAGCCCTGTGTTTTAAAGGCCGGGGGACCATCTGAATTATTTAATTTCCAGAGGTTAAAAGCAGTGTAGGAAAAGCTGACTAGCTTCCCCCACCCCCATATTTACCCACAATATTTAAGCAACCTGAAAAAAATTGTAAATTTATCTCCTTCTGAGACTTTTTACTTTCTTTCAGACTGTACCAAAACTCTTCTGAATAAAATATACTTCTTATAGTTTCTTTCCATTCATCCACAAATTTATAAGAATAAACTCTCACGGATCTCTAACGTAAACGGTGGACAGACAGTGTACCCATCAGGGAGATGGCCAGCAGAAATGTGAGCTGCAAATGGGCTAGAATTAAGGACGACATTTTCAAATACAAAAAAAGTATCACTACTTTGATAGCACTAACACATTCCCTATGTATCATTATTACATAGCCATCTAATCATGTATAGAGTTACAACTAAAACTTATCTTGACTCCATTTAAATTTTATATTTTATGCTAATCATAAAGATAACTGAGAGCCAAACATGTAAGCAACTTTCCAAGGTCACATAGCAAAGCCATTCACTGTATATTCGTGTATTCAACATGCATTTATTTGAGCATAGCCTATCTATGCACCACTAGGGAAAAACTTGAATATTTGCATATTGTCTCTACTTTGTCCCTAATTATGTATAGCTCATGACCAGTGGAATATACAGTGCTTAAAAAATGAGATGAACAGACATTGGACTGAGACAGGAAAGTCAGTCTTAGCTTCCAGGCCAAAGGACTGTAAGCCAAGACTTGAAAGAATGGATTTAAGCAGTGAAGATAGCAGAAAGGAGAAGAAGGGTTAGGTATTTAGCCAAAGCCACTGTGTCTGAAAGGTTACTGGCAAGATCATGTGTAAAAGAAGCAACATCAAGCCACAGGATGAGAGTGGCCTGTGAAGTGGGAAGTCACAGTAGAGGCCATGATGGGAAGTGTCCATATGTTAAGGCACCAACTTTGAACTTTCCCTTAGGGCATTGTGAAGTCTTTGAGAACATCACAGCAGACAGTGGCTTGATCCCATAATTTGTAAGGTGAGCCTTTGTCAGGTGACCTTCACAAGGCTGGAAGGATGTCGGACAGAGGTATTACTGGTGAGGTACAAAAGTGAAGCATCCGCTGATGTCAATATGGCTGGGATGCAGGTGGCTTCAGGAATGGGTAGGAGGAAGCAGGACTGGAGACAGCCTCCCATATTTCTTGTTGTGGCTGCTGGACACTTGCTGATTTCATACAACAGGAAAGATGAGAATCCTGTTTGCATGAAAGAAAATGAGGGGGTCTTTTTACTCAGCTTAAATAATAGTCATTTCAGGCACCAAGTGGAAATATATGGCCATATCTCAAAGGCAGAAAGAAGCAGGGCCTGCAGCCCCCAGTCAGGTGCTTTCTCCGAACTGTGTGAATAATGGTTCCTGCTTGCCCAAAGTGCTGAATGATCAGAACAGCTGAAAACTAACAACTGAAGAGTTTGCAACACAATAGGAGACATCTTTGAGATATGCACCTAGATTTTTTTTTTTCATTTTAACTCGGTTTTATCAAAAAAAAAAAAAAAAAAAAAAAAAAAAAAAAAAAAAAAACTCATGGCACAACTTTCAACCAGTGCATTAATAGTTGTAAAACAGAAAAGGAGAGAAATGGCTTATTCTTTCTGCATTTACCACTTTACAGCTCACAAAGCACTTTCCCAAATGTAAATTACCACATTTAATCTCCCAAAGGGAGTGCCTTTTGTTCTGTTCCCAGGCTCTGCCATGACATAAGATTGCCAGGCTTACTCTGAAGGGCTCCTGTCAACCAGCAACGCAGCTTGCAAGCTCAGCCCCAGAGTCAGCAGCCTCTGTGGAATCAGTTCTATAGACAGCCATCAGTAAATAGGGGAACTGAATTTGAATGTCCAAAAGCTCCTGTCTGGCTTTAGTTTCTATAAATGTAATATAGGATTTTGTGTTGTTGAACTTTTAGTGCCTTCTTTATAAACAAGAGACACAAATAATGGGGGAGATGAGGACGTGCTGTGTTAGGAAGTGCCAAGAGGAAGACAGAGGAGGGACAAACTTTCATGAAGTAGGGACACCTGGCCTGGACCTGGGAGGATAAAGAAAGAGAAAAGGTAATAGGATTTGGGCACTGATTTTATGTGCTGCAGACTTATAGCCATGTGGCAAATGTTCCATGTCTCTTAACCCATAAGGTGAAGAAGTTCCTGGTCCATTCCACGCTCTGACCCGTGACCCTTCGAGCAATAATCATGAACAAGACAATTAAATTTTCATCTGATCAACATGAAAGTGTGTAGTCACCTCTTTCTTGCTTTCTGTGACTTCAAATTCAGAGCACAGAGTTAAAAAAAAAACTGTAAGAGAGCCAGAGGAGGCGAAAATATATTTGCTAATTTTAATAAAGTCTGTAAAGGGCCAATGTATTAAACAGGAATGCACAGAATACCCACAGACCCATACAGCACACACAATAACTTATGTGTGCACAGGTCCCTTACAGAAGCGCATACACACATACATTCTTTCTTTATATGCAAACACACAGCATCAGCATCAGCACACAGAACCACACAGGCACACACAACTGTTCCCACACATACAGACATGATCCACTTTGCTTGGGTATTACAAGCAGTTCTGCTCTCAGTAGACTGTTCAGTAATAGCAAGATACTAGGTTTCATCTGAGAGGCAGGGACTAAGACTCCTTGAGATGTAGTCTCTCCAGCCATGCTTCCCTTATTTATACTTTTTAATGCACTGTTGACAGGATAACTCCAAGTCTTCTCTTTTTAAAGGCAATGCCACCCAAAGCTCTTTTTATCATAAGAGCAGAGGAATCAGTAGCTCACATAGTGTCCTCCTGGAGCCCATAATTTGTCTCTTTGAAAAGGTGCTTAATGAGAAGACCCATTGGTCTCAGAAAGGAGGAAACACATTTGTAGAAAGTCAGGAGCACATTTAGATTCCATGCTAATTAGATGCTTACTCCCAGGAAAGCATTTGGGTTTTTAACCAAATCCCTTGTTCTGAAGGGAATCTTCTCTGAAGCTCATTGGTAGGGTCTCTTTTTGTTTCATTATGTAGATCTGTCCTTTACTTCACAAAGGTGTTGGCACTGAGCAGGGGCCCTGGATACTTTGTCTCCTGCTGCAGAGTTAAACTCAGGGCGCTGCACTACAGATCCTAGCTGTGGGTCCTGACAGGCTCCTCTAGTTGTCCTAGGGTGCGAATGTTCAGGAACATTGTCCCAGATGAGCTTCAGAGACTTTTCTAACCAAACTTTTCCAAACCAAAGAACTTAAGCAAACGAGAAAAGTTAAATCACGTCCCCAAAGTATCCTGAGACGTGACAGTGTCAGACATCTGTAGCTTCCATTTCATACAATCTTTAGCATATTTTAATATGCAAATGAGCCAGCCATCTTTTCTTCTCTGTTTTTCTTTTCTTTTATTTTTTAAGGATTCAGGAGCAACAAAATAACTAGCATTCACTTAGCAAAGTAGGACATTCATTTCCACACACTCCTAAAAAGAAGTCAAAGTGCACAGTCTGATCAGCCACTATATATATTATATTACATATAATTGGAGGTATATAATATAATACATATAGTGTGTATATGTATGTATGCATGTATGTATATATAAAAAAGGGACATATCCTGGAATATTCAAATACATCAAGACTTTGAATACTTATGCTAGGTTATTTGAAACTCTAATGAACACACCACTATGGGAAAATTACTTAATCTGTTTCAAGATTTATTGCCACTGTGCTCTATGCATAGGTTAAAATCACACACCTCAGAGAGGCTTTTTGAGGGTCAGAAGACCAATTCACACTGCAGGTATTTCACAGCATAGTACAAAGTGTGGACTGAGCCTTTAATCCACGAAATTATTAAATCCTAGCCTTGCTTGCTGATATGCATGTAAAAACATTCTGCCAAATGAATCTGCTTCCCGTCACCATCCAAATACAGCAACTGCACAGAGAAGGGTAGGAATCAGGAACATTCTATGGCTCACAGGGGTACAGTTTATCAGAAGGTGAAAGAGAGTTTGTATAAAACAAGAAAAGGAACTATTGTGTTGGATTGATTTAAGACTAAATGTATGCTGTCATGAAAAAAATAGATTTTTTTCACCTGTCAGGCAGTCATTCTTACAAATGTTTGATATGGGTACTGATTAGTGAAATGCTCTTTTCTGGCGAATTATAATATAACCCCGTGCTTCCTTGCTGTTCATCTTCGAGGTCCCCCTTTTGTGCGACTCACTCATATACTGCTGCAGTTTCTAGGGAAAAGGTTAAGAGACACATTCATAGCAAAGTAGAATTGATCTTTCGAAACCATCGAGTGGGCTTTCAGTGAAAGGAGACAGACAATATGCAGCAAAAACAAAGAAACTTCTGCATGCTGTGGCAGTCATCAAGAGAAAAAGCACCAAATTCCATCTTCATGAAAGCAACACAGAAGTACAGGCTCTCGACACTGGCTCTGACTTTTCTCTGAAATACTGATGATTTTCTCAACAACCCACACATTTTCCAAACAAATCATCTCATGTTTGTTTGTGAGAGAAAGAGAGAGAGAGAGAGAGAGAGAGAGAGAGAGAGAGAGAGAGAACTTGAGAAGGAGGAGAGGGAGAGCAAGGGGCAAGGGGGGCTGAGGGAAAGAGGGGGAGGGAAGAAGAAAGGGGGAGGGAGGAAGGGGAGTAAAAGATGAAAAGGCAGTTTTATGGTTAAAACGTCAGCATGAAAACACAAGGAGAGGGGGAAAAACTAAACTCAAAAGAAACAAAAACCAGTGTGAACAGCCAATTCAAACAGCCTCAGTATTAGTGAGCAAAAGTGATTTCAAAAAACTATAGCAAATCTACCGGACAACCTCTCACGAGACTGCCCTATAGACAACACGAGGGTGTTTAAAGGCAATTTGTTTTTATGACACTTTTTTTTTTAACTTGGAGAAATTAGTGGTGACAGCAACAGAATCAAGGGCTATTGACATCTTGTAGCTGAGAAGCATAGCTGGCTTCATTGGCAACCTTGTTTTCCTTGGTTACAGACAGAGTAAAAATATAGCTGGCAGTTGTAGTCTAATCTCTGGAAATTGTATTATGGAGTATTCACTTTTATGAGTTGTTTCTTTTTATTTAGCTGTGAAACAGTAGGAACACAGAAGCACTGCATGTGGAAGGCAACACCCACCAGGGAACCCCACCTCCAGAGCCATCACTCTCAAGGAGACATCGATGGGCTGTAATTTTGGTGTCATCCTGTGTCTGTTTGGACAGAAGCAATGACTCCTGTCAAAAGCTGCCCTTCTACTCTTTTTAGAAAGTTAGAATTAAGAAGTTATCAAATGAAGAGAAAAACACATTTATCTTTGGTTTTTTCTTTTTTTTTTTAGTACAATTGAAGATTAAAAAAAATGATAAAGTCACAAAATTTCAACCATTTGCTTAATGATAGATGGAATTCTGTAGTCAATGAGTACGTGATGACTTTTGCTGGATATTTTTCAGGCTAGAACAGTGTATCACAGAACTCCACTCCATGAGAGACATTTGCTGAGACAGAATGAAGAAATGGGACCAGGAGAGGTCTGAGCTGCTAAGAAACTCGGGTTCCAGGTCATATTCCTACATAGATATCAGTGACCCCTATACTTGTGACTCTACCCAAGTCTGCAGCTTTCCTGAAAGACTAGCAGAATCTCCATTCCCCAGCCAGCCATGACAGTGTCATCTATGTGAGTCCTAACAGCTATAGTTACCTTAGTTATATAAGCTTAGCTAACTATAGAAGATGTAGTTAAATGAACAGAGATTACAGAAAGCACAGTGTTGGCTTGAGGTTTGTAGGTGATCAAGAACACAGGCGTGTGCTACTTTGTGCAGTCACAATCCAGATGTCAGGGTTCGCCCTCATGCACTCTGGGGAGAAGAGTTGTAGTCACCTATAACAGTCTTTCTTCAATGATGAGTTCTTGGATGATCCCTTTTTTGCCAAGAGTACTTAAGAAGTTAAGATGGTCAGGAGCTGGGGAAACAGAGACCGCCACAGTAAACATGCTAAAGAGTAAAACCAACCTAGAAGTTTGAGGAAAGAAAAGATAACACGAGGCATCAGATAGTGGGCTCTGTGAGAAAAGGGAATGAATATAAGTTCAGCGTTGAGAATATAACCTATGCATGGAGATTAAGGGGAGAAGACCCTAAACACACATGGGTAAGAACAACAGTGTAAAAGCAATGAATGCTGAGATGGAGGAAACACATGTCCTCTTAGGTTCCCGTTTTGCATAGAGTCCATAGAGTCCAGCCCCACCCTCTACAGGAAAGGGAAGAAGAGATTCTATTCAAGTAGAGGATTATTAAATAGCCATTTGAATGCAGGGGCCTAAAATGCCATTCTACATATTTTTGCTTTTTTTTTTTAATTAAAAAAAAAAAAAAAAAAAAAAAAAAAAAGCTTTAACTCTCTGCTCATCACTTGCAGGCTGAATTGGTTTGATCCGGAGAGGCAGTTATGCATAAGAGCAACCACTCTCTATTGAATTAGGGGATCTCTCATGCAACACATCTCACCAATTACAAGGTAGGGATGCAATTCTATGATTTATCATACATTATACTGTTAAGTAATATTGCATTATAGATACAATTTGTACCTATCTCTCTGCAGATTAGAGAGGTGGCACATGAAGAGGGGATCATTAAACACAGAGCAAGGGCAAGGGCCAAGCTCTTCTCTTTAACAAGCTGCTCCAAGTACCTCCTCTCTAATCCATGGAGAGAAAGGAATAAATTGCTCCAGTAGCTTATTCTATATCGTGCACTTTGAGGTTGGGGGTTTTAGTTAACCAAAAAGATACAGGAAAACATCATTTTTTCTGTGGCCAGAGCTGTCGTATTTCCGAGCCTGATAAAAGGGTATGAAAGAAGTAACTTTGGATTTATTGGGAGGATCCTCTGCTTGCAAAGTGGTCTAGATAAAAATGTGAAGTGGGTGTGGTGTGTGGGGCGGTGGGAGGAAGGATGAACATTACAGCAAAAGCAGCAAAGAAAGCCACATCCTGCACAAGCAGAGTACATGTCAACATTTGGTTTTAAAGGAAGCCAGACTACTGGATTTTGATCCCCTTGTGCCATCATTTACATATTATATTGGACTACTGTCGTCTACACAAAAGAAGCTGTAAGCCATTTAGGCAATTTGACATAGCAGCTGTGCTTTAAAAGGTAAAAAGAAACAAGTGAAACTGGTTCGACGTCTTCTTTGACCAATTATATCCTAGACACTGTCATTTCAAAATGTAACTGATTTAAAATTTATTAACAACCTGAGTATCCACATCTCAGTTCACACTGGCTCATGTACAGAAGACTGTGACCCCTCATGGCTGGTTGCTCCCATGCCCAGTATAGCATGACTGTGTGTGCGTTGTGAGTTCATTCTTCTCACTTTCCCTTTGCTGTGTTCTTGGGAGTAGAATTTATTTTTGAGCTATGTTGCTCAAATTAGCAGAAACACTTGAAAGTAGAAAAAAAACGGATGAAATGACATTCACCTATACTGAGAATAGCTTTTCAGTTCCATCAGGATTTACTCTCTCCGTCCTGAAAGGGGGAGGTCTCATGTACACTGACAGCATCACCTTTCTAAAGTGGATAAATCTGAATATAACCTTACTAGTCAACCAAGGCTCATCACTAGAACACCCTACATTTAATCCTCTTCTCTTATAAGATTCCTGTAATAACACTTCCAACTTTATTAAACTCAGTTAGACGATACCCTCCTAGAACATGAAAACTGTATAATCCACTTGAGCAGCAAAACAGTGAGGTAGGTAAAATCTAAGGACTCTTTTAGACTGCCTTATAAACCCTAGCTTGTCATGGGCCATGTCATTGATTGCTATTGGCAATCTCATTGTCATGTCAGGCTGTAACTTGAATTCATTATTCCTCCTTTCTGAGGTAAACAACGGGCCAAGGATAGAAACAGATGACAATAAAAACAGTAATTATTCTCAAAAATAATTAGGAACTTGACTTGCCTGAGATCAGAAAAAAAAGCATAGGTTATCCAGGCCCCACAAAACACCTAAACTAATTGCCCCCAAATTAGTACCTGTCCTTGGACTTTAGAAAAAGTAATTCATCTATGATGTTAAGGGAGAGATGAAAGGCAGGTTATTTGGGGAAGGGAAGAGAAGGTCCATTAATTCTGTATTGTTCTTACTAGCTCTACTAATTAAAACATGGCATTTGCATGTACATGTGTGATGGTATGTTGGAAACACAGGCTTTGGATTCAGACTTGTTTTGAGTTTAGACTCTACAGTTTACCTGCTGTGTGATACAGTGTGAGTTCTTATGTTCTATGAACTGTCATCTCTTCAAGTAGAATAGTACCCTCTGTAGGCTTAGATTTCTCAAACCTATTTTAATCAGGTTTCTTAAACACTTTAACCTCCATTCTAGCCCACCACCCACCAGAGGAAGTGGAAAGGAAGGGTTTATAGGGCAAAGGGGGATGTGGATGTGTTTAGAAATAGTTCTTTGGGCCAATTCCAATCTTCGTTGTCAGGGCATCAGCAGTTCAGTTCACACAAATCAGCAACATTTGGTAGCTCAATCCATTCATAAACACCCAATCCATTCATGAATCAGCAATGGCAATTCAATTCAGAAGAAACCATGAGGTTCTATGTCAATAGACCCAAGTGGCAAGAACTGACTGCATGAGGAGTTCTTTGGTGCATTCAATTAGTGAAGAAGGCAAGATGAACCAATGCCACAGCACTGTCAGCAAAGAGCAGTGTCAGCAAAGCCTAATGAAAACCTGCAAAGAGTGGCAAGGTAAACCAATGCCACAGTGTCTTCCACTGTCTGTTGGGTTATATTTCTACTCTTTCCAAACACCACATGTTCTCTCTATCGTCTGCACTAGAAAAACATCACATGCCCTTTTTTCCAAGCAGCTTCTAGAAAAACACCACATATCTGTTCTCAACAAAGCACTCCCCCACATGTCTGCCCAGGCAAAACATCCTGTCATAAGATAGTTTCCACAAAGATATCACAGGATACAACTGAGTCTCCAAAGAATCCAGAATTTTCCACTCCATACCTCAGTGGGATATCTGCCCAGCTGCAGGGGCCTGAAAACACACATGCACATGCATTTATGTGACCACAACATATTCAGTCATACCTGGGATAGGGGATTGTGGGCTCAGCCTTTGCTGAGGAGCACCTGTATGCCTACAGGAAAGGTAAGGAGGATTTCTTCAGACATTGGGATTTTATTCATTTTGAAATAACCCCTCCATATTACAGAATTCTAACACAATTTTTTTTTCCAGCAAGATCCTGTTTTATGGAGTGTATGGGGATATGTTGACTATACTAAATGAAGCAAAACTTGTCTATCAGTATATGTGAGTTGTGGGAGCTAGGCCGTAGTTCTGCCTCCCAGCCCCATGCTCCCAGAAATAAGACTCGGACTCAAATTATATTTACAAATACTTCGGCCATACAGCTAGGTTCTACTCTGATTATATCCTAACTAAAGATAACCCATTTATTTTACCCTACATTTTGCCACATGAGTGGTCACATGTGCTCGGGTGCCATGCGTTCATCTCCTCACATCTTTTCAGGCTCCTCTACCACCCTCCTTCTCCGCCAGAATTCTTCCTCCTCCTGGATATCCCACCTCTATTTCCTGACTATGCCATAGACCATAGGCCTTTTAATTGACATGTGAGGCATCCATGCAATACACAAGATGATCTCTCTACAGTGAGTAGCATGGCTGAGTGCTTTGAGATGGGTACAATGGTAATGGTAATAGGGTACTTGAAAATTCTGCTAGAGACATACAAGATTGTCCTCCTCTGTGTTCACAAAGTCCTTTCTTACATTAAAAGAAAATTTAATGGGTCCCAGGGGAAATGAATAAAAAAGGGGCCCTGTAGATTCCTTCTTCTTAACCTGAGTAGCTGAAGCAGGCACCTTCAGGGTTTGCCAACCAGAGGCTCAGTTAATCAGTTAACAAAGAATGCAGAGGTATAGGACAAAAGGCTGCTGAGTCATCCTAGGGATGGGCCAGCCATGAAGATAAGAGAGACAAACATCTGCCTGTAGGAACTGCACCCCGCCCCCATGGACTGGTTCTGCCTGCTGATGTTCAAAAATTAGAAAACAACCAATCCCAATCGTGTGCACCGAGAGAAAGTTTCTCCTTTTCCCCACCCCGAGCTTATATAATCCCTAAATCCCTGAGCCAAAAAGGTCAATGCCCCTGTCTCCTACATTGAGACACGTGTTGGCCCGGAAATTATAGAACACCACCCTAGGCTTTTTACATGGGCACTGAAAATCCTGACTCAGATCCTGACTTTTTTCACAGTAAGTACTTGATGGGTTGAGAACATCTCCCCCAAACAGAAATGGGTCTTTCTTAACAGTTCTTTGAAATGGAAATATTGATGAACTTGTATTTACCTTTAAAAAGGATGGGGAAAGTTAGATGTCAGTGAATGCAAAAGCTTAAGACACTAAAATTAACATGAAAGTGAGAGGGGATCCTACTCTCCTGTGGACAACAGAGCCTGTGAGCTGGTGAATACTGAAGATGAAGTAGACCATAACTACCAAGACACATGAGAAGAAAACAGCACACAGAGCTCCCAACCTAATGTTGTTTATGTGACACAGCAAAAGGCTTAGCTTCTCTGAAATTTGACTTATTTATCCGCAAGATAGAGGGGCACAACGGAATGGCACAGGCCCATTTTGAAACCTCTCCCAGCTTCCCAATGAATATTGTTAGCACACAAATAATAACAGCTCTAGTCTTCGTATTGAATAAGTATTGCTCCAATACTCCTTTCGAATCTTGTGCCAATGGCACAACTTCCAAACGTGTCTGCCTATTTTTTACCAGTGGTGTGGGCAAGAAAAGGTCAGTCTGGCTTGCCCCAATTCTGTCCCTTTCTCTATCCCCTCTACACATTATTCTACTATGTCACAGAATCCTTTTCTAAAACTCAATTTTCTAAGGAAAGAGTGTCTACTATGATGTTTGTAATTCTTGATGACCCCCACCACAAACACAAGAATAATCGATAAACTAGTGCTACCAACAAAGCCCTTGTGGCCCAGAGGATACCTTGATCTTCATCCTCAGGATGCAGTTGCATTACCGTATGACATGTTTGCTTCTTCAGCAGATTTGCATATAAGGTTTGATAATCATGGCATGCTATTTATACTGGGTCATATTTCAAATTCTTAAAATAGTATAATCATTAAATGCTGCGATAATATGTCCATTTGTAATTAAGCAAAGCAGAAATTCTGCCCAAGCCTGTCTTCTTGAAGTTTTCCATAGGTCCTTAAGAAGCAAAGAACTCATTGTGGGTGTTACTGTTGCATTTCAGCATTTCTTTCTTTCTCTCAGTATTTCAAATGCCCAGTCCCCATTAGCCACCACAATGGCTGGGGAAGAGTGCATCATCACAAATGGTGTGACAACTGTGGTGCTTTCCCACTGCCAGTGCGGGAGAAATCAACATACACAAGACAGTCAAGTTCACAGGTCCATCAAAATCAACAGCAGTTGCATGAAGGGACTGGCAAGTTAGAAAATTACCCTTACTCTTCCTATGCCTACTAGTGAATTGTCCAGTTCTTACTTGACATTCCTAAGACTGGTGCATCAATTGGGCCCACTGTTTGGCTCCCTTTCCTATTCACCTTAATCAATCTGTTTCATTTGTATCATTTGTATTCATCAAGGTGGGTGGGTAGGATGGACTAAAAGCACAGAGAGGTGCCCCTGGGGTCACTGGGAATCTCCTCTCACAAAGCCAAAGAAACACAGCTGACACAGTGAAGTGGAGAACAAATGGGGTGGGCATTAGGGTAAGGGATGGGAAAGGCTGAGCTGCAGAGGCCAAGATTTTGATTAAAGCACTTCTCAGGTTTCTCTCAGCTAATGGCCCTGGTCAACTACAGAGCTCACCCTCCCAGCCCTGGTAGAAAGCAGTCTGCCAGGAGGAGCTCTTGTTCTGAGCTCAGAATGGTCCTCAGAATACTCTCCCAGCTCTGTCCAATTGTCAGAGATCATATTACTTCAGTTGGGAAGGTTTGACATACGGACGAGCAGAAGGGTTGTTACTGGCTAGTGAGAGGAGAGAAGTTTCCAGGCCAAAGAAGGGGGAAAAAATAAACTATCCTCTCCTAATGAATAATACTGAGTGGGGGAGGGTGTGGGCAAAGTGATATTCTCCCCGCTCCTGGAGCACAAGACAGAGGAAAGTAGCAAAAGCTCGAAGCTTGCTGAAAATGTTATGTTTTCCTGTTGGGTTTCATGTTTCCCAGTCTCCACAGGGAAATGTCAGCCCTATTTGCTACACCAAGGACACTTGGGCAAGGTCAACATCAGACATATGGACATTCTGTGCCACTGAAAGATCTCATTATTATGCCTTCCCCTGGAATTCCTTGCCCTCATCCCACCTCAGCTACTAATAAAACCTTAACATCACTTTACCTTTGAGTAAAATTGAGGACCACTAATTAACCCAGGAGCAAAGTGAGGGGTAAAGCTGTGAGAATCAGCAAGGACCAGAAAGAGTGTAGGGGTCTCTCAGATCCCAAAAGAGGAAGAACCCAGTGTGTGCCACTAAGGACAAGTCACCAAGGAACAACATAAAAGGATCTCTCTAAGAAGTGAAGTCTTAATTTTCCCATAAAATAAATTAATCAAACACGGTGACCCCTTAGATTTTATATCATTGCATGAATAGTAATATAAATAATAAAACCAACACAGGCTCAAAATCTGCCATTTGTATGTAATAGTTAGCTCTATCCTTCTTGTCTATGTAACAATTAAAGCATATTAATACCAATTCAAATTGAATGTCTTCTTCTACCTCTATTTGCCCCCGCCTTATATTCAAGATTAACTCTTTATCTGCCTCATCTTCCCAGGTACTGACTTATTCAGTGTTGAATCAGAGCTCTGGGCTTTTCTTCCTGGAGGGCCCTTGAATCCCACTTAACCTGACTGGTGTGATGTGCTCCGCGGGAGGCAGGCAGTGAAGCAGAAAGGGGATGATCACAAATTGAGAACTGTTCTTCCAAATAATAGAAAGGGAGAAATTAGGCAAAGTGCCTTTCCCATCATCTCCCCATCCCTGCTCAATTTTGCATAAAGAATCCTTGAGAATTGCAGAAGGTATTCTCTTTGCATTTGTAGAATGACCCCTAAAAAGGTCACTGTCATTCGTAAAGCTCACACAACTCCGGCTGTGGATGGCCATTCCATACTAGCCACAGGCAGAATGCAGGCTGCTGTAGAGGTTAAGAAAGGTCACCGGCCTGGCCCAGGGATTGATTCACTCACTCAATAGCTGTGTGTTTTGGTACCAACCTAGAAATATTAACACAAAGGCCTGCCAATAAACTACATGGTGTTTGCATATCTTATATACGCCAAAGGAACAGACAAATGTCTGGTGGGGAAATGGGAAGAAAAAAAAATGTGCCGAGCTATTAAGCAGCTATGAAGTGCTTTGCCCCCTCCCCTATTTCAAAAGCTTCCATAGCATAAATAGTGGTCAGAAGTTCATTGAACTGTCTTGTAGTGCAGGGTCCATTCAAATGTGGCTATTCTCCGAGAGTCTCCTGACACCATATCTAATTTCCAAAATGAATATGCTTTAATTTTCCTTCTTCATGCATTGTGCTTTTTCCTCATTTAAAACAGCAACAGCCTCTGGCAGTAAAGGACATCACATTTCTGTGTGAGATGAAGCTTTTTTCCAGTATGCAGAGGAATGGCATGGGTCAGGGGAGAAAAAATATATGCAAAAACAGCACACCCCACTGACCCCAGTATATTTTACATTACAATTTTGCCATTTCCAATATAGGTTCATCTTGCAATGGACCATATCAACCATATTTTAGAGTATAAAAAAAGTGTATGGGGGGGTGGTGGTATGAGAGGCATTGTCTGCCTACAATGTGTCCTAGCACAATGTACTGGTTGTCTGATCAGGGTGGGGTATCGCTTACAGAGAACATAGACAGATACACACACAACTCCAGCCTTCAATGCTGAGTGCATTTGCAAATAGATACCATGTGTGGATTCTGCCAATTAAAGGAAACATTAGGGAACTTCTTTGTGAATGTGGCCAAGAACATTTGACTCTTTTTAATGACAGGAATGCCATATTCAGTGTGACTAAGCTCACTTGAAAGCATCAATGTCCCACTGCCTTATGGAAAAAAGACTACAAACAGAAACCGAGAACTTCCTTGCTCTGTCTGTATCTTTTTATCTATATCTTTATTTATATTGACAGAGAAAAAGAAAGGTTTTTTGAATTATATATATATATATATATATATATATATATATATATATATATATATGGATAAAGCGCTAGTAATGTCTGGATGTATTTATACTTCAAGATATATAAATATCTACTTCAAAAATCTAACTATAGACATAAGCTTTAAAAACTTGGGATGTAATTATAGATGGATGTATGTCTCAAGTGCATCTGTATCATCTTTTTCTACTAACTCAGACATTTCCTAAAACGAAACAGTTAAATATGATGGAAATTGTGCACAGTGGCAATCTTAAATTGTGACATGTATGCTCATTGCTCACCACAGAGGCCTGTAATATTTCATGTTGAAGCATCCTCTACCATGAATAATTACTGCTGCATTAAAGAACCTTCTATTAGTCTTGCCTTTGTTTATCAATCAATCAACAAGTATTTTCTGAGCGAGATGTGTGAGGGTCATGAAGGAGATGCAAAGTACAGCTACTGCCTTCATAATGGGTGGGCGAGCAAACCAAACGTGTAAGCCTGACATTCAACTCCAGAATCTAGAGCATCAGGTTCACATTTACCAGTTAATTGGATCTGGATTGCTGTGACAATAAATGCTATCAAGTTGGCAAATTAGTACAATCTAGAGTAGTCAAAGAGTTGGTACAAAGTGATGACACTGGGCAGGATGAGAAGAATGGGAGGTGTGGGGCACCCTTGAGTGAAGAAGAAGAAGCAAAAAGATGCCAAGCTGAGGGCTGTGGGGTGTTACTCTCTCATGAGCCGTCACCTACTGCTGGGTTTCATAGATATTGAAACTCCAGGTAAGAGATGGATGTGGTGGCTGTGTAGGTCACAGCAAAGTGCTGATACCGAGCTCAGGCAATCCTGACTTCAAAGCCCAAAAACACATTCAGTGAAGCTACTCTCCGTCTAAGGTGTGGAGATGATAAATAGGTACATGTGTCTCATGAACAGTCATAAAATAATTCATGAAAAAAACAGATGAAAGAATTAACAAATCTTCCTGTCTTAATAATAAAACCTCACGCTCACTAACTAGGGACATTAAGCAGTGGCTACTCATCATTTGGGGGGCCGGTCACTTCCGGAACTCACAGTGAATTCTGGGTATGCCATGGAAAACATTGCCAGTGGCCAAATGCCAAAATCATTTCTGCGTTACTTTACATCAGATCTGGTCACCCCCATCAGTAGGATTCATAATCTCTCTCTCTCTCTCTCTGTCTCTCTCTCTCTCTCTCTCTCTCTCTCTCTCTCTCTGTTCCCCTCTCCCCCCCCACACACAAAATTGTTGAATTTTCAAGGAACCACATTTTAAAATAGGGAAAACAAACACATCATACCACCTTTTCCATGTCTGTGATAAAAAATGCCCTTATATAAGCAACCCAAAGAAGGGTTACACCAACCCATATGGTAGGTCTTCCTACCTGAAGATAATCCCTCACAGGCACACCTTACTGACATTCCAGTGATTCTAGATCTTGTCAAGTTGAGAATGTTAAACATTACACTAGGAGAGTTAATTTAATAGTATATACTATTCAATCTAACATATCCAAAATAATACAATTTCTAGATATTGTCTCTATAAAATTCTTGAGATTTCATATTTTTGTATTAAAGCCTTCACCCTGAGTTGTACTCAACTGAGATTATATCCAAGGACATATTACTGATGGAAGTGCTGGGTAGTATAAATCTAAGGCGATGTTTCTGTTTTAATATTGTGCTTGATTCTTCATGGAATAAAGCCTTAGTAATCCATACTGACACACTTTAGTTTCAAGAAAAGTCTAATGGAACAGAATTTGTTTCTATTTAATGTCTTCCTAATTATTATTTATGCTTACTAAATTAAATGGAGGTAAATATCAGGTGTGTGTTTGTGTTGTGTTGTGTAAAACTTATCATTGGGATATATCTAGGCCTTATTTTTCTCTTTGAGAATGACTGATGACTAGCCGGCATACTCTATGGTTGAAGGTTGCCACCCAGAACCTGGAATACAAGGCATTTATTTCTTCCCTTATTGTTGTAAAAACAATTTTAAAATTACTATTTTTTTAATGTGTATAGGAGTTTAATCTGCATGCTTTTCAGGTTTCCTGTGGAATCCAGAAGAGGACATCAGATCTCCTGGAACTGGAGTCACAATGATTGCGAGACACCATGTGGGTGCTGGAAATCAAACTCAGGGCTGGAAGAGCAGACAGTACCCTAACCACTGAGCCATCTCTCCAGCCCCAAGTTTACAACTTTGCTGCTTTTAATCCAACAATTACTAAAGAGTTTTGAGAACAACTGGACTAAACAGACTAGGAAAGAAAAAGACAGAGGGCGTAGTTGTGTGAGAAACGTACACATTAAAACTTAATATCACAGATCCTCTGTGGGGGGGATATAAAGAAAAGCTCACATTGGGACCCTTGCTGGGAAGGGGAATCTCTCTGGAGCACAGAGGAGGTGTAGGAGACAGACTCACAGTAAAACAGCTCTATTGCTTGCTAAGGAGGACAGTCTCAGTTCACTGGCTGTAAGTGAAAATGGAGCTAAAAGACATGTCTTAAGCTGTCAGCTCTGGAAAATACTGCTTTAACATTTTGCCTGGCTCTCTACTTCCCTCCCACAGCCCTTTGGTCCTCCGAGGGCCTGCTTGGAATGTCTTAGCTGCCTGTTTCCATGTCCAGTGATGGTGAGAGTACAAGATATTTTTCCCTAAGGTTAGTGCATCATATGAATCCCAAACCACAGGTTCATGCAGGGGATATCCGAGGGTTCCCATCATTTTGGGACTCCTGCAGTCCTAACAGGCTGTGGAGCCCTAAAGTGTTCAGTCCCGCACACATTCTACTTGGAAGCACTAACAATTTTCAAAATAACTCAAACAAGCTAAATAATCTTTATTGGTGATTGTTTCTGGAGAACAACAGGCCTCAAAACCCGCAAAAGAGCAAGAGTCCGCGGCGTAGGCTTGCTGTTCAGCAGCCCATTCACACACAGGGAAGGCATCCCACTTCTCTTATGTAAACTGGAAAGTAGACATGTTTTCCTAAACTCAGCCAAACAAGTGAGATAACTTTGAAGGCTCCGGGAAGTATGCATTAGCAAAATTTCCAACCATCGCCTAGAGAAACAATGTATAGGAATTTCAATCAGTAATTTAAACTGAGATCTGAAGAAACTATAGAAAAGGCAGATACTAGAATTCCCAGATGTGGTGCCCAGGCACAGAATGGAACACAAACAGGCAGTAGCCCTAAAAATACTGCAGGGCTGGGTCTTTCTCTTCAGTATTTCAGGATGGCATTCTTTTTCTTACCATGATGCCCTTTTGATTTGCAATTTAAATTATGGTATCTGTACTGCATTTATCACACCTATTGCTTATCCATATATAAATCTGTTTTGGAGCTAGGCACTAAGTTAGAAAGATTTGTTATAAATGTCTTATTTTAATATTTTATGCATGAAGCATAATTTGATTCAGAGTGCTATTTGTCTAAAATACATAACAATGTGTGCGGTTACGAGGCTTCTGTTCTTCAGGAAATATGTTTAAGGCAAAACAATTAACTCATCTGTGTCTAAGTCACAGAGCCTGCTCATGGTCTGAATCATTTTAATACGCATTCATCTTTTCTCCCCTCTTCTGTAGAACTGTCTTATGAACGAAGGTACAGGCATCTTACTTTTCCACATCTGAATAAGAATTCTTCCTGAACTTTCCCTTTAATCAGCTTCCCACAGTAACATACGCCTGATTTGAAAGTGTAAAGCTGGTAGAAGTGCAGGATATGGGCCCAAGACACACAGCCAAGCAGACCTACAAAAGGAAGGAAAATAACAAATATTTACTGAGCCTTTTACTAAATCAAAGCACTGTCTGAGCCTTCAACTGCTCTCAGCCTTAGTGATCCCTTTAGAAAAAGCTGCAGAATACTAGCAACTATAATTCCCATATTACAGATGTAGTCACTGAGGCTTGGAGATCTACTACTTATGCGAGGCCTCCTGTGGGTGACTGGCAGGGCTAGTTGAGTTCTTGTTCTTACCACACATCATTCCACCTCCAGTGCACTCTATTTTAATATAATACAGTTCAAAATTGGACCACGCAACATAAAAGCCAAGTTTACTGATCCATCATTCAGCCCTGTTTTCCAGCTCATTGACAACATCCTCCAGTGTCTGCTGAGTGACTGGAGAAATTGCATTTATGAGGCAGTTCTGGGCATCTCCTCAAGATGCTGAGTAAACATGGCTCCATTAAAATACTTCCGATGGTGTGGCATACATAACATACATACATATATGCATACATACATACATGCATGCATGCATACATGCATACATACATACATACATACATACATACATACATACATACAAAACAGGAGGGGAAAAGAAAAAGTGAGGTATTTGATCCAGTCAGTTTAAGCCATGTGTACAGACTGACCTGGACAGAAAAGCAAGATGGAGGGAAAATATATGCTTGCCATACAAGCCGTCTAAACAGCATTATATGAGCAAAACCAGGCAATGAAACAGAGGCCTTCCTGGGCAGCTGAATTCCTCTGCTACACTCTCTCACAATATTAAAGACTTAGCCTTTGTCATAGATACAAGGATGTATTGATAATTTGATTAAAAGCTCTGTCTTGTACAGGCTTTGTCTTTATTCTCCTTCTATTTTCTGTGATCTTCCTGCTCCTTAGCACATGTTACATATTTAGTCATCATCTATAGAACATATGAACAGGTGAATGGCTTAGGGAATTGGCAATTCCCATTGTGCATTTCTCAATAATTTAACTCATAGGTAGATTCAGATACATAAAACTCAAGCCGTGTAGGACAGTCATGCTTCCTTCCCATGCCAGTAGCCTTCCTAGCCATTGCCCCTGAAAAGTCTGACATAGCTTGCAGCTACCTCTAGTTACACCACCAAATTAGGAGGTATGAAGCAATCCTCAGATTCACCTCACCTATGAAAACCCTAACATGTGCATAAATGTGTGTGTGCACATACCTATGAACAAGCAAGATAAAAAGCCAGGGAAGAGGACACATCCCAACCACCTTCCCTCTACTGCTGAGGAGTTAAGGTGCAGTTCTCAAATGGGGTAATGCTTTTTTAAATAGTCTTCCTACCCTTGCCTCTAGGTGTAAACTTTGCACACAGTATGGTTTAACAAAAAAAATTCATTTGAACCAAATTCCCAAGTGAGTGATGGACAAGAAACTTGAAATCGTTCAGGAGGGACAATTGAAGCCAGAGTGGAATAGCTTCTGCAGCTCTTGGTTCATCTCTCTTCTCCCTCCTGAGCCTTGAGTCCTGGCAAGAGATACTCAAGTGCCAACCACTTGCTGACATCTGCACTCAGCTCACACTCTTTCCTCACACCCACCAGCCCTTGTTGGCAAGAGATTGCAGGGTACCAGATTCATTGGTCTGAAAAGCCTTATGTTCATCAGTAAGGAAATATGTCTTCCCAGCCAAAATTCATGGGAATACTGACTTTTAAAATCCTAATTGTTAGTTAATTTTCTTCAAGCACGCATTAGCTAATACCTTTGGCAAGAACTGGTGAGTTTTTATAATAAATCTACTTCTGTTAGTTCCTACTATGTGCTTGACAGGGAGTTAGCTGTCATGGGAGACGAAAGACCCAGATTAATGTTTGCTTTAAGGAGCTGGAATTTTATGAAGAACACAGACATGTACAGAAATATCTAGAGTCCAGCTCCTTGTCCTTTATAGCTTCTAGATTATATAAAGTAGAATTGGCATTTTCCATGGAACTTACTTGGTACTGGGTTCACTGAGCTCTCTAAAGCACACACATACACACACACTATGTAATATGTAATGATTTATATTATATATTATCTGATATAATACTACATATAATATGTAATATGTAATGTATAATATTATATACATTATAATATATTACGTATTCTATTACATATAATATATGATATATGATATATGATTTATGATATATCTGATATATGATGTTTGTATGTATCTGATATATGATGTTTATGTATCTGATATATGATGTTTGATGTTTGAAAATATGACATATGATATATAATGTATTATATATAATATATTTATTTTATACACACACACACACACATATATATATATATATATATATGACAGATTTGGGAAAAATAATTTCTTAGAAAATGAGGAAGAACTTAAAATTCCATTGCTCTGTATGTAAAATGTAAAAGTTTAAAGATTGTTCATGTTAAAGATAAGGAAGCCATGTTGGAGATGTGGCTTGAGAAGGGGATAGCCCAGAGAAACAGAAGAACTTACAAGGAAAGCCTAACTGTGCCCACTCTTCTTTGGCCATCAGCACAACGTGTGATTCCCCTAGCTTATTTATGTGGAGATGTGTCTTCCTCCCAGAAATGGAATCTTGTGTATGCAAAAACCTAGCTTAGCCTTATTTTGTGTTCTATTCCCTTCTGCTGCCACAAAGACTCCAGATTAGCATCTGCTGCGTAACTAACTGTATAGCTAATATTGGAGAATGTGATCTCGTTAAACATATAGCCTGAGACACAATTCAGCAGCAGAGTGCTTGCCTAGCATATGCCGTTTCAACACCTAGAGTTGCAAAAGTAAATTAATAACTAATCAGAAAGAAGGTGGTGCCTACTGATCTCACTCTTTCTCCAAGCCTAATTATAAAGAGAGAAGTACATGCATGTTTCACATTGGAATGAATCAGAACATAAGGAGCTGCAGTTTGCCTACAATTGTTTCATAGTGTCACATCTGAATGGACATGGGAGGAAGTGGTGATTGCACATTTATCATCACATTTTTACAGGAAAAAAAAAAACTAAAAGTACCATCATCAAATGATGTCAAGATCAGGGCCCCTAGAGTAACACCCTAATCAGTCAGCACTTGACTTCTAAAGTAGTGGCCCATGCAACTTTTGGCCCTAACTCTTCATCCACAGGCTTACTTGTCAGTGTGCCTAGATCTACCTAACTTTTCTTTTTCCAAAGTAGAATCCTTGAAGAAGAGAGAACTCCTGCTGAGCCACTTGTCTCACATCCCAGGAAGGACTCAGGAGGACTGTTCATCTGTTTAGTGACAGAATTTTCCATGCTCAATAAATTCTGCTGCTTGGTAACTGCAGTCCCGTGTGTGGCACATCGCCTTTCTAATGCTCTAGATCCCTCTTTGCTTTTACAGTTATGAGCCTGGTACCCTGTAGGGGATTTATTCTGGGTATCCAATGATCTTGAAGACATCAAACAGCAATCTTACATCTTCCTATCCCGAGGACTCAACGGGATGCCTACCTCTGGAAATTAACTATGCAGTTTTAACAAGAAGGGATGATGAGAACAACAAGAAAAATACACTCATTTCTCCAACGTGTGTGTGTGTGTGTGTGTGTGTGTGTGTGTGTGTGTGTGTGTGTGTGTGTATTCTCATCAAATTAGTTGGAAAGCTTGAAATGGAATACCCTTTCTAAAATAGAAAAAAAACAAGTGGGTAATGATAGTTAATTTCTCTTTTAAACTAATTATTTCCATATGAGCTGCTTATTAAAAGTCTGTATTTAGGCTGAAATTTGATGTTAGAAGAAACAGGCAATAGATTAGAGCACCCTCTGGTCCAGAAGAACCACTCTTAACTCAGATTTGCAGAGAAGGCAGAGGCTCAGAGAGTCACTTCATACATAAATGCTGCTGAGTACTGGGTGGCTTTATTCTTTAAATGAGAGTAAAATCTTGCCTGTTGCCAAACAGGAAGTGGTCTCCTTTTACTCTTGCTTCATTTGCTACCATCAAAATCCATTCCACATAGAAAAAGACCAATAAAAACAAAGATAAATCTGTTGTTGGTTTGGTTTGCTTTGGTTTTGGTCTCTTAAGACAAAAGGCAGTAGCATACTCTAGCAACTCTCCCCATCTGGATATTTCCAGGGACCATCACCTGACAAAGGGAACTAATCAGAGCATATGAGAGCTTTTCCTCAGTAAACATCAGCAAGTAATCTGCAAAATCATTTAGGGCTATAGATCTTTCACCAAACTTCCAACAGATCTACCACGCTTTCTCCTAACTCTTCTTTCATAGATGTTCCACATTATAAAATTCAATGTTTCCACATCTGTTTATATTCCTTGCTGACCATCTATCCCAAGGGGAAGTAATCACCATGTATACAAAGACCTTGTCACATGTTCATTAGAAACTAAGAGAGAAATGTCATTGGCCTTCTTTCTACCATCCATCCCTAACCCCAAGACCCTGGCTGTGGTTAATAAGCTCTTTCTCTCCAACTCACTTTTCTGTGTTGTCTTTTAATCTATCACAGTAGAAGTTGCTACTCTGACATGGCACCTTGGGCTTCCAAGTTTCCTAATTGGATGCAAGCAATAATCCTATTTTTACTAGTGGAAAGTCAAGAGAAATTCTTCATAGAGGGTTGAAGCCTCTGAGGATCTGAAGAAACTGCAGAGCTAGTCAAGGGAGTTGAGGTAACCAAAAAACCAGCAGCCATGGAGAGACCCCACGCCACCCCCCCCCCGTCCCCATGACATCTCCACCTTTGCTCTGTTTTATTGCCTTTCATAGTTTTAGTGAGTGCATAACTGTGGAGACTAAGGTAACTCTCTCTCTTCCTCCTTGTGTACTTTAAATTTCTGCATCAACAGGTAATCAAGTTTGTGTCAAAACTCAAGTGTAGAACTGTGGATAAGGGTATTAGATTGGCTTAACTATCTTTGCTGTGCAGCAAGAAATGTCACTGGCCACTTCTCTCTCTCGGAGGCCCATCATCATGGCAGGGCAGGCCGCTGAGAGAATGAACAGGAGCCGTATGTGCCGAAAGCAGAGGCTGCACAGGACAGTTTGCTGACATCCTGCCCTTCAGGCATAGTGCAATCTGTGTCTTTGAACATATCCCATTTATTTAAATATTGTGAGTCATTCTTCTTTCCCATAGAAATAAAACATAGTAATGAAGAAATATGAATGAACTCACTTTTTGCAAATTATGACACCTAACTGCTAGTACATTTCTCCTTCCATTTACAATACATTAGTAACTACATTGATTATTAGTTCTAATTAAAATAATATAGATACTTAATACTTATTATATACCAAGTACATATCCTTCATACATAATAGCAGGAAGCTTAGCTGTGATAAAACTAGTAAATGATCAGGCCAGAATTTGAACATGGCCGACATAAAATGTTTGTTTGTTTGTTTGTTTGTTTGTTTGTTTGAATTGACAGCTGAAAACAATTTAGTTTTTAAATTAAAAACTGAAAAGTGTCGTTTGACTCTAGATCTATTTTATATAAGAATATTACTGCTGGTATGGCTGTACTTATTGTACAGCTCATAATGTTAGCCTGTGGGCATCAAGAAATAGGATCAAGAATTAAAGTCTACATTGGATAATAAAATATACTTCAAAGAAGGAAGGAAGGAAGGAAGGAAGGAAGGAAGGAAGGAAGGAAGGAAGGAAAAAATGGAGGGAGGGAAGAATGGTTGGAAGGAGGGAGGGAGAGAGGGAGGGAAGGAGGGAGGAGGGAGGGAGGGAGGGAGGGAGGGAGGGAGGGAGGGAGGAAGGTTTTATTAAGGCTGCAATAGTTTGACGACAACTTTGTCTTTCCTAAGATGGGGTACAACCTTATTTTTTACCTAGAGTTTGTTTGTTACATAAAATTCTCCAGGGCACTGCCACTAAAAGACAGAAACACCCAAAGGAGAATCTTCCCTAGCCCGTGGACCTTGATGTTTTGAGAGGAGGAAATTCCCCAACCCCCATCAACCCTGGCTCTCCATAAAGAAGTGATGCCTTCTTTGCCTTGCCTGGAATGTATGCACAGCCTGCCCTCCTGACTTCCATTTTCAGAGGGTTTTTTTTTTTTCTCTTAACAAACAAAAACAGGTTTCTGGGGTGGGGATGGGGGGCATAGCATAACATCTTCATTTTCCTCCAGAAAGCCATAGCAGATGGAACCCAGCATGTTATCATCCAAATCTGGGGCAAACCTGAAAGAGTCCTTCTATCCAGGACCATGGAGTGTCTCATTATGTGTCTCTTTAACTGACACATTGAACCAGTGTACACTACCTTAATCTGGTCCCATTATCAGCCTAATAACACCTCTGATATTCATAAATGCCTAGCAAGACTTTCAGCTATTCTGTGAAGAGAAGAAGTATCTGGCTAAATTGAGAAGATTACCACATCGCCACACACATCGGTGACAGGCTCTGTGCTATTACAGTTGATTTTTGTTGACAGTTGGCTGTAGGCAGTTGTGTTTCAAATGCCTTTTTTCACTTGGAAATTAAACAAAATCCCATGCAAAATGCAGCCCTCCAGTTCAAAAACTATAAATCCCAAATTAGCATTTCATACTCTGAAAGGTAACACAGCACAATTTTCCATTGAAAGGTCTGTACCGTTGACACAAATGGGTGCTTCAGATATGACACTAATGCTCCTGGTTCCTTTGAAGAAAGCTACCTTTTCCACATCGTGTTTCCTCTCTTAGGAATCTGCTTATGTTGTAGTTGTTGCCTATGAAAGAAAAAAATGAAGGTGGGGGGATATGACTTATTGCTTTAAGTAAATTACATTCACTCAAATTTCTAAACAAGAAATTAAAAGATGAGTTCATTCAGTTACAATAAAGGGAAGAATGGAAACACAGCCATTACTGAGAGGTAAAAAGTGAATTTTCCCACTAAGTATAACAAAGAAAAATGGAAATCTGTAAGCTGGAAAGATATCTGTCCCTGAGATAGCTCTAAAGAGTGCCAGTTTTACTTAAAATAAAATTTAGTTAAACTCATTTAACAAAATCTGAGTGCATGAATGAAGGTCATGGAAGTGACATTGAAGAGACCATTGGCCCAAAGCCTGCAAATCTATTACTCAGGACACACTTAAGGGTGAAGATTTTACATGGTGTCATTTCTTCATCTAGGAACACTTGCAATTTAATTGAAAAACCAAAACAAATTATGTCAGCTGGCTATCTAAAGCACAGATATGTTAAGAGTAAGAGATGGAATGTCTGGTTCTGAACTTTGCTCCAAGTGAGATGTTCCCCAGGTGAGTTCATTCCATCCTTCCCTCAACAGACCACCAGCAGTGCTTGATATCCAGCCATATGAAGTCAGATGTCCAGTGAGCAGAGGTTTTGAGGTAAAGCCAAATGATGATGCTTCATCTTGGCCCAGCCTCTTGAGCATGCCCAGTGTTTAAAGTAAAACAAAAGCCTGCATTAATAATCTATTAAAAATAAGAGTTGTTGTTTTATATGTTTCAGTTGTCAGAGAGTAACTATCCACTGCATTCTGAGTGGTGAACAGGTGAAATATATACATATGTACATGCATATATATTATATAGTATGTATATATAATATAGTATATCTCATAGTATAAACAATATATATACATTACTATTGTATAATATATTTATATATAAAATATATTAAAATTATATAGCTATATAATATATGCATGAATATATACATTCTCTATGTATGTAAATTTTATCATACACACACACACACACATATATATATATATATATATATATATATATATATATATATATATATTAACTAAAGCCCAATTTATTTTAGTAATGGCTAAATCTATAGGACCAAGTTCAGGTGAATTATCAAACTTACATGACATGGCAAGTACATTTCTAGCATATTAGGTCTGAAACAAGAGAACAGCAAGTATAGACTATATATGTATCTGCCTGGGACACATAGTAATACCCTATTTCTAAAAAGAGTGGAAATTTTAATTCATCAAAGCTGCTTCAAATTCCAAATCCCTCCCAGGATATTTCTGGATCCTGAGGCAAATTTTGTCATTGGTTAACTGTGTTCTGACAGTAACACAGGAGTCTCTAACTTCTGATTAATCCTGCTTCCACAAAATCTGGTAAGTATCAGATCTCAAGGAATGCCTTAAGTCCAATGGTTCACTTTTGCCTTCTCCTGTATCCCAGTCATACACAGTCTCCCTAGAGAAGAAGCCAACACCAATAAAGTTAGGCTTATGACAAGACAGTCTTGGTACTGATCTGTGGTGATCTGGCACAGCTCCTCTGTGACTGCCTGGACATGGTGGGAGGTGCAGGGGAACTGACTGCAGAGGTGGACAGCAGTTGGACACCAGACTGTACCATGCTTTGCTGTGGTAGTGATTGTATGGCTGCACCCATGGGCAGTTTTTGCTACTCAGTCTACCTCAGTCAAGGTAGTGGAAAGAAATGGCACAAGGAAAGACTCCTCACATGATCCAATGTCACACAGAGGTACCCAAGAACCTTCCCCATGTCCATAACTTGCTATGGAAAATGATGCAATTTTAAATTAATTCTATGCTATAGTGCCATAAACAATATTTTCTTCATTTTACTAATTTTTTAAAGAATAAAATATTTTTCATTTTTATGAAATTTCAAAACTCCCAAATACACTAATCTAGAAACTAGAAAATTGTTACTGATGATTTGTCTCTTCTTCCTCTTCTCTTGTAAATTTTATTCTTCATTTTCATATTTTCTATATAAGTAACTTATAAGTATGCTTTTCTTTTGTTTTAATTTATTTTTTATTGGATATTTTATTTACATTTCAGATGCCAACCCCCTTCCCCATTTCCTCTCCCTAGAAAACCTCTACCCCATGCCCCCCTTCTCCTTTTTGCTTTTATTCATTTTTAAAATGTTAATCAAGGGCTTTATAAGTTTGGTAATGCTCAATATCAATCAGAAGTGTAACCCAATACCCAACCTAGATATATC
The DNA here is from genome assembly GCF_011762505.2 of Arvicanthis niloticus. NCBI lineage: Eukaryota > Metazoa > Chordata > Mammalia > Rodentia > Muridae > Arvicanthis > Arvicanthis niloticus. Next base: position 18,171,873 of record NC_047664.1, read on the forward strand.
AACTATCTTTGACTGGCGGAGAAACGGGAACATCCACCTCCATGTTTCTCTCTCTCTCTCTCTCTCTCTCTCTCTCTCTCTCTCTCTCTCTCTCTCTCCCCCTTTCTCTCTTTCTCTCTCTCATTACCTTGCTCCTCCTCTCCTTCTCCTCTTCCTCTCCATACACCTCCTACCTTAGCGCCTCCTACATATCACCCTTCCTGTTAAAATAAAACTTTTCTCTCAAAATACAATTAGAGCATATCTATACCAATTTGTGTCAGTAAGGTGCAAGAGAAGACTTAATAACCAGTCCATCATTTTGTTGACTAAACAGAACCTCTGTCATCTCTCCTAACTTAGTTCTGAACCTGGCTTTTTTTCTTGGCTTTAGAATGAATGTCAGCTGAAAACCATCCTCTCAAGTCTTTTCTCTCAAAGTAAATAACCAGGATTGGCTATGAGACTGTAAGTCTTCACCCTCGTCAGAAATCCAGAATGACTGAGTTAACTGAAATTATGGGAAGCACAAAGCATAGTTTCTAAAACTTAGCCAATTTATAGAGACTGATGAACACCTGAAAAGCCCCTATACTACAAAACGTTGGAGCATTTGATCTTCAGCCTTCTGGCCCAGGATCATCTGACAGACCTTAGTACTGCAGAATTATTAAGGGCTGATTACTCTGTCTTGGCAGATATAATCAGTCGACTATTCCACAAATGTGTCCTTTTCTGGACAGTAATTTGTCTGTAGATGGAAAGAGGCAAATCTTGCCTAGTGGCTGTTTCACCACAACTGAAGTAACTCCAAAGATGCTCAATTTCTTCTTAGAATCCAAGACAAGAAGCTGTCAGGAGCAGACAGGTCTCTAATCAAAATGAATATTAATACAGAAATGTTTGTAATGTCAATTCTGTGGACTTTTGACATTTTGAAAACCAACTATCCATGTAAGGTAATCTGCACTGTTGTCTGTTACTCCTCTCCGCTATTTCTAAATAAAATATAGAAAATACCCTAACAATAAACTTAAAGCCATAAATTTGCTATAGGCCCTTAACTCACAGGCTAACAATCTCAAATCAGTTAAAAAAAAGTTAAAGAAGGACTGGGTCTAAGCCTTGTACACAGCCTTGGTGTATCTACTCATCAAGTGAGCTGAGCAGAAATGCTCAAACCTCTGATGTCCTGGAATTCCAGCTGGATGCAGTGAAGACACAGCATCAGAGGCTTCTCAATTTACTCTTCCCCCCGCCCCTCTTCTAGTATTTCAATGTCCATAATCAGCTTGAAGAAGTTAATGAAGAGTCGGTGCCCCTATTCCCTGGGCTTAGGGACTGAGGTGGTTAATATTGGGCTGTCTTTCTAGGGAAAAGTAGTGGTTTTATTGGAACAGGGAGGATTAGCTAGGATTTATCGCATAGCCATAACCTACTGGTAGAGATATGTATAATTGTTATTAAGATGAAGTTATAATTTCTTAAATGGTACAAAATTTATCTTGATTTCAAATTTAAGGTTTTCATTGGTATGAGCTTCTTACTGATATAACAGTGAGATTAATATTGTTACTCTCATAGGCATTGTGCCTGTATAACACATATAATAGAAGTATGCTTTTTTTGGAATCCTTTGAGAATGCTTTGATATCAAAGTCTTTTATAGTTAAATTTTTAACTCGTAACTTTTTGGTTATTAATTAATGTGACACATAATACTAAACATTATTTCTAAAATTTATTAATAGAATGTGAAGTGATTTCAGCAACACTAAGCAAACATGGATTGCACCAATGATTGGGAAGGAGACAAAGTCCAAATCATGCCTGCTCAGCAGAAGAAACAGTTGTGATAAATTGGGCTCGTGTGACATCACAATTATAGGAGGAGCCTAATTTTGGACTTGACACTCTACCTAACACCAGAAGAAAACAAAAATAACAGTAACAGCAAAAATTCCCAGCCCAGTCTTTAACAGGAAAGGAAAAGAAAAGAAAAAGCAACCCAAACCTTAGATAGCTGCTTTTTCCTTCATTTATGACCAAGAACACATACTTTCTTCCTGAGTCATGCTAAATTTTCTTTTCTTATTTAGCAAAGCAGCAAATATCTGTACACAGTTCTGAAAGTTATTGTTTGCAAGACAGCACTTGTGTTTTTGAACTCAGTTTACTGGAGAAATAAGGGTGTTTTAGTCGGGAGGGATCCTTCCGACTATCATTCAGCGATGGCTGAGCAGAAATGACTGACAGACATGGACAGAGAGAGCTCAGCTTTCAGACATAGGTTTTGAAAGAAAAGGTTAAATTATGAAGCAAATTAGAATCATCATCCTTTGAAAGAATTCTGTGTTTTGTAAACTTGCCTTAGACAGGGATGGATTTCTGTTCAGTTTAGATGTTGTTTAATTGTAAACTGTTTAGAGAACACTTCTCCTAAATAGTTTGAAAACAGAAGTGTAGATTTGATTATGTGCTCACATAACAGAATCTCAAGAACTACATTTTTTTTTTAATTTTTAAGTGCACAGTATGCCTATATTATAAACAAAAACTTGTCATATAATTGCTGTATTTCTGCCCGAGAGAGTGGACGCAGTTTTTAGTCACTGAATGTATATTATGCATACAAACACAGCCATGCCAGAGACCTCAGCTTCAGCTCCATGTGATGGTAAAGCCTTCTCCAGGGTCCCAGTGTGGCTACTTACAGTATGTGCAGAAAATGATCACTATGGCTTTATCCACTGCCCTGAAGGCTGCTGCACACAGAGCCTGCCCTTACTAACATTAGCTAAACTTGTCTCTTTGATCCAGCTGTGTACCATAAACCCCACTTCCTTGTTTAGATTATGCAATGACCCTGTGTTCCTGTTCAAGTTTCTGTGATAAAGATGCTGAGCATCTATAGTGCTGTGGCTTCTTCATCAGAGAAGTCCCAGGGTTTTGTCAGTGGCTCTGTCATTTCTTCAGTCCCTGGCCATTGCTAGGCAGGTCAAGTTCCCGGAGCCATGCAAGGACACAGCATCTGCTCCTACGACATTTCTACTGGGTTAGACAGTCAGTTGGGAATGTATATTTCTTTAGTTAGGAAACTGAGCTGCCAGGAGCTGAAGGGCTTAAGTGGTTTTTGTTAGGATTGCACACCAGATTAAGAACAGCCAAATATCTGACTTGTTGCTCCAAGTCAAGATGCCCTTTTCAGTACACACTACTTTTTTATTCTGAAGATATATTTTAAAAATATTATATTATACAATATTAATTCTTTTCAAACAGCTTTTTAATATATTATCCACTTACTAATAACCAACTAATTGCCAGTTCCCATAATAATTAGTATATAACTTTTTTCCTAAGGAATAAATGACATATAAATATCACATATCCAATATAGAGGACAGAGGGTCATAGAAAACAGAGACAAAATCCTGGCAGGCATTGCAAAAGAGAATTAGAGAATGCTTAGAAGTCATGTTAGCTGAGTTATGAAGTCCTGTTCTGATGTTATAAACTCAAAGAAGGAATCATTTCTTCCATTTCCTCTTTCCATCATCCAATGGATTTATTTCTTGTAACACTGAGATTATTTACAATTCAATTCAATTCAATACTTCTAAATTTTACAAATCTTCCCTTCAGTTGACTGGGTTTGTTTGCTTACTTTTTCCTGTGGTTGTAGGCTTCCTTTGTGAACTTAAGATTACTATTGTCCTTTTTCTTTATGTTCTGTGAGCATAGGTATCAGCATGTATGTGATTGTCATTCCATGTGAAAAGGCTAGCTGGAGGTATCACAGCCATGTCAGCACACCAGTCAGCAGGACAACTCCAAGATGACTGTTCTCCACTTTAGCACAATGTCATTTGGACTACAATTCACTGCTCCTACCTGAGTGATGGTATCATCGTTTTCTAAATTTGTACAACCAGTTAATAATAATTATGTATAATAGTAAAACATAGCATATATAGTACATACTCAATCACATGTTAATAATACATAATAAGCACACACGGACCAAAAATATTTAATTTATTGTAAATATATGCAGAATTATAAATTACTTAATTACTATGACAGACAGCCTTATGGCCCTGAGCAGCTAACTAGTGCACAGCAAACATCTTCTTCAATAGGTGCAGTTCCTTCACCACACTGCTATTGCTTTACACAGAAAAGGCTACAACACCAGAGTTTCTTGTAAGGTCTATGCATGACAGACAGTGCATGTCTTCCCTGGGCATCAATGACTTATTCAAGAATTACACAAGTTCCCCTTCTTTATTTAAAAAAAATTGGAAAAATTAAAAAAGCATTTCACTACCACCATCCAATATTCTTCTATATTCATAGCTGATGGTCATGAATAAGTGGTGCTTAAAATGGAGTAAGATGGGGGAAAGTATTTTATTGGTCTCTTCTTAGGGGAGAGAGAGCTGTGTGTGATATATATAGAAAATATAATTTTCTAATTACTGGGATGAGCGTTAAAGGGAAGTGAGTCTCTGCAGAGGCATTCTACAGTAACAATTGATAGTTGACCAGTTGCCCTTTCAAGCTTTCAGTCTACACCAGTTGTAGTGAGATACGAGGGGTCATTTTGCCTGCATTGGATTGCTCAGTATGAGAGAAAAGCAATGAGAATTCTCACAGAAATCCCCTTCACTTCTCTGTCCTTTCCTTCTTCCTCCCTCCCTCTCTCAGTTCCTCCCTCCCTTCTTCCTTCCCTTCCTCAATCTCTCCATGTGCACGTGTGTATTTGTGTGTGACTTTGTGCTTGTGTATCTGTGTGTATGTGTGTGTATCTATGAATTCTATAATTGGCAGGACTTCAAAGACACGGAAGAAATTAGTACATCCTCAGATCACCAAAGGCCTACTCCATTGCTATTGAGTCCATCTCACAGGAAATGCCAAGGACAAACCCTCAGGTGGAATGACATCACATAAGAGATGAGCCTAAAGCCTGCTAAGAAACAAGGATCTCTGGAGTCACAAGTTGCTCATTGGCAACAAGTTTACTTTAAATGGTTTGTTAACAAGCAGTAGCTGTTTGAATCTCCAGGCTAATCAACTGCTCTACCTGTGAATTCTTTCTCCCCAACAGGTTTACTTGATTCTATAAAACAAAATTATAAAATTTATAAATTATCACATCGTGTTCTAACCTTATAGTAGCTGCCAGACAATTTTGTTCTCGTCCAATGTGAATTTTTGTTTTAGTTTTTTTTTGTTTTTTTTTTACTACTAAAAATTATTATTTTGCTTTTTTAGCAAGCACTGATGAAAGCGATTCCCCCCTCCGCTGGCTACGACTGGGTGTGAATAGTCCCTCAAGAGGACCAGGACCCCATGAGCCCTTCGCCCCTTTAAAGACAGAGTCTTAACAGGAGACCTGTCAAGTCTTATCTGCTTTTCCTACCTGGATTCTCTTCAGCATATGAAAACTCATGTGGAAAATTTCCAGAAGGAAATTATACGAATATTTAGCACTATAAATTGTAATTCTCTTTAACGTGATAACAGGCATGGTAGCTGTTTCCTGTATTCACTACAAGAAGAAAGCTGAGTCAGGAACATTGTCATGAGTTCAAGTCCAATCTGAGGTGTATGGTGAGACCCTCTGAAAAGAACAAAACAAAACAAAAATGATCCCAAACGGGTGTCAGAGTCTCATTCACTAGTTAGCTATAGAATGCACTCCACCACACTGTAAGTCGGCTCTGGTGACATCCAACTGCCAGTACAAAGTTTCTTCATGTTCTTATTTTAGTTCACATAAATACAAATTACAAGAATAAAATAGATTTAAGAATATGGATAGTCCTAAAAGTATGCGCATATATATATATATATATATATATATATATATATATATATATGACATGTATTTATGTAATCAAAGTTAAAAGTGAGCATCTTGGTAAAAGTAAATGCATAGGTGATGATAAAATCTGATAATGTATTTCTGATGTGAAACTATACTTGTTATTTTCTGTAAGAATTAAAAGGCAAAAGCATAAAAATAATAATAATCAATATTATTGGGTTGACAATGTACAAAGGCTTAATTTATTATAGCATAAAGTAAGCAATATAAAAAAGCATTATAGATACAGGTTGTGTGGTATAAAGTTAGTAGACAGATAAAACTTTATATTTGTGTTAATTTCAGATGCTAAATACAATCATCACAATAGCCACAAGTGAAACATTAAACAATGCATAAATAATAGCAAATTAGTATTCAATCAAAATAATTCAGTACAAAATCTAACAAAACATAAGAGAAAAATCTAATTAAGAAAGTGAGGCACAAAAATGATAGGGAAACAAGGTAAAGTCACTTAAGTGTTATCAGTAATGAATTCTAATGTAAATGGGTTAAATTCTCCAATCAAAAGGCAGAGGCTGAGAAAATGAATTTTAAAATATTATTCAATTCTAAACTACTTGTGAGAGATTCACCTTAGATTCATTAAGTATAACGTTAATTAAAAAGAAAAGACAGAAAGGGTTATTATGCACACACTTATCAAAGAACATCTGAAGTAGCTATATTAATATCAGACAAAACAAAGTTCATGATAAAAGCTGTTACAAGACACAAAGAAAGACACTCCCCATTATCAGGAGCCATCTTATGAGAAAGATATCACAATTATAAATTAAAAACATGGTAGAGAAGAGCTTGAGTAACAATGACACAAAAGGTTACAGAGGGAGAAACAAGCTTCATAAAAGGCCTGAGGATCAATGGGATACATGAAGAATACACAACCAAGTCAGAACATGAAATGTTCTCCAGAATAAATCTTATAACACAAAATAAACTATGATAAATAGAAATATTAGTACTACACAAAAAGTCTCTTCTGATCATAATATTATGAAGTCAGAATTTTATAGGAAACCTGGGAAATTTGCCAATAGGTAGATATTAAACAGCATATTCTTAAGTAATGAATAAGCAAAAAAAAGTCACTAAAGAAATAAAATAATTGGACATAATTAAAACTCAAACATCATATATGTAAACATGGCAAGTGGAATATGATATAAACACAAATAAAAATATAGATAGCAAGCAAACATATATAAAAGCAAGTATACATATGTAAACTAATATTCTTTCTAACCCTGTGTTGAATAATTCCAAAAACAAAGTATGATACAAGTCTATTTGTGACAGAATATTTAAAATCAAATACTCAGGACTACATTTAATCATAGAGATATAAATATCTAAATAAAAAACTTATAAATTAATACTGAATAAATATTTTAAAATTCTAAAGATATAAGAGAGCATCCTGTGTTCATGAGTAAATATATTTACACAATTACAGTATGGTATGACTCAAAACACAAGGCATCTATTGAAACCCCAACAGTTACCTTTGCAGGGATGAAAAAAAGATTCTTGGGTTCACATGGATATGCAAAGGATGAAAAGGAAAAACAAACTCAGGTAATTCCTGCTTTCTCATTTCAAAATCTTATGCAGATCATCAGGAAACAGATCACACTGTTACTGGCTGAAAAGTGCAACCCAGTGAAATAAAACGCTCACTAAATCAACGTATGCACCTGTGGAAAACTGACTTTTGAGAAACTTGTCACACTGTGTCTACGGGAAGCCATGTCATAGAACACCTGGATTTCTGCCGAACAAGAATGAAGCTGGTCCTCTACCACATACTATAGACAAACATGGACTCAAAGTGATAGAATATTCTAAACAAGAGTTAAAACCATAAACTTTTCACTGAAAAACACAGTTAAGTCTTTATGAGCATGAATTTGCCAATGGATTTTCTTAGTATAACACTGGGGAGAGAAAGACTTTCAAAATCGGACATTTCTTTTCAACAAAAGGCGTTACTAAGGGAGGGAAAGTTTAACAGAGGAAATGTTTGCCACCCTTGATCTAGGCACAGTTCAACAGGAAACATACCACCTAGTATTTAAATGGGCAAATAAGAATACAATATGACCAGCCTACATAGAAAGAACACATGATGTCATTACTTACCTGGAAAATGAAAATGATAATTACAAAACATACTACTTCATATCTACTGGGATGATATTTTAAAAAATCGGGAGAGGAAATAACAAAATTTGGTGGAGATATGGAGATATAACTATACTTTGCTGGTGGAAGTGTTAAAAAAAAAAGCATGCAGACATTATGCTTTACTTAGGATAGTCTGCTTATCCTTCTACAAATTAAACACAGAATTACGATACAACTCAATATTTCCATTGCTGTATATGTACACAAAAGAGTTCAAAACGAGCTCTGAGATGGGCAGTGGTGTGCCAGCGTTTGTTGTCACAATAGACAAAATATAGAAACAAGCCATGGACCTATTAGTAGATGAAATAAGTAAACGTATTGGAGGATGGTAGAAGGTTGGGAAAAAGCAATGTTCTGACCTCTGCTGTGGTATAAATAAACCTAGAGAACATGCTACATACAGCCAGGCAGACGCAGTACGACAGGAATTGTATGTTTTCACTTGTGTTAAATGATTAGAATTGGTAAATTGATAGGTATAGAAAGTAAAATACATGTTATCAGAAGTTGGGGGGTAGGAAAGTATGTGTTTAAATTAATGTTGTTTCATAGTTACAAGTGCCTGTTAGATTCATGAAAATATTGGAAATACTGGAAATGGCCAAATGTTATTGTGAATGAAATCAATGTAAAAATAATCACATATCTGAACATTGAAAAAGTCAAAGGCCGGGCGGTGGTGGCGCACGCCTTTAATCCCAGCACTTGGGAGGCAGAGGCAGGCGGATTTCTGTGTTCGAGGCCAGCCTGGTCTACAGCGTGAGTTCCAGGACAGCCAGGACTACACAGAGAAACCCTGTCTCGAAAAAACCAAAGTAAAAAAAAAAAAAAAAGAAAGAAAAAGTCAGTCATTTTATATTATATATTACTTACCATACCAAAACATTCAAAATTTTATTATTTGTGGTCTGATCCAAGTAGCTATGTAATATTTCTTAGCATTTTGTCTAATTTTTTAAAAATTCTATTAGAGAGCTAATGCTGCCTCTTAAACATTTCTGGAAATTTCTCAAGACTCTATGAAGCTGCAGGAGCAAAGACAAAGGGCCTGTCCTGCATAGTGCCTTGGGTTTTGTATTCAGAAATAAAAGTATCCATACCGAAAGCAATATAGAATCAAATCAAATAACTTACAGATAGAAACTCTCCCTAGAAGATCAAAGGGCTTGGGATGTTCTGGACAGTGAAGCCCAGGCTATTGTGGTTTTGCACAACGTTTTCCAGTTCTTCCCAGCAGTTGTTTTAAATTGTTTCCCAATGTTTCTCCTCCTCTCCTTGTTTCCTGTCTGTTACAGAGTTAGGATGCTAATGGCAACAAAGATGCTACTTTGTTGGCAAGAAGCAGTTCTATGTGTCTATGCCCTCCTGGGAGACTTCTTTTCTTGTCTTCTATGAACTCTGCAACTCCCAGGAAGGTCTCCTGCTTCTTCCACAAGTCTTTACTGGAGTGCTCTTGGTGTTCAGCCTTTGATTTTTGACCACAACGTCAATTCTGGTTAGTCCTTTTTAAATAAGCAAACAGTTTCACATAGAATAATCTGATGTAAATACTATACTTTGATGGGTGTGGTGCTATTTACCTGTAACACCAGAACAGTTTATAAATATATATCTATAAATATTTATTTATTTTTTATATAACTTTGCTATAAAGCTACTGATTTGAAACTAGATAAGCTCAACATAATAAAATATCCTTAAAATACATGAATGTTTCACAGTTTACCTATGCATAGTGTGAAAGAAAGGTGATGTAAAAAATATGGTTTTAGGTACCAAGATAGCTGTGACAATTCATAGTCAGCTTCTGAAGAAGGAGTAGCTGTTTAAAACAAGGTTATTGGTGGGAATAAAAAAAAATGCAGAAAGAAACAGTGCAGTTCCTGTGGCCCTAGTTCTTTGGGAGGACTAGGTAGGATGACAATTAGAACCTATGTAGTATAATCCAGTCTGGACAACATAATGAGACAAAGAAAAGAAAAGAAGAGAAGAGAAGAGAAGAGAAGAGAAGAGAAGAGAAGAGAAGAGAAGAGAAGAGAAGAGAAGAGAAGAGAGGAGAGGAGGGGAGGGGAGGGGAGGGGAGGGGGGAGGGGAGGGGAGGGGAGAGGGGAAGGGGAGGGGAGGGGAGGGGAGAGGGGAAGGGGAAAAAGGGGAAGGGGAAAGGGGAAAGGGGAAAAGGGGGAAAGGGGAAGGGGAAGGGGAAAAGGGGAAGGGGAAAAGGGGAAGGGGAAGAAGGGGAAGGGGAAGGAGAAAAGGGGAAGGGGAAGAAGGGGAAGAGGAAGGGGAAGAAGGGGAAGAAGGGGAAGAAGGGGAAGAAGGGGAAGAAGGGGAAGAAGGGGAAGAAGGGGAAGAAGGGGAAGAAGGGGAAGAAGGGGAAGAAGGGGAAGAAGGGGAAGAAGGGGAAGAAGGGGAAGAAGGGGAAGAAGGGGAAGAAGGGGAAGAAGGGGAAGAAGGGGAAGAAGGGGAAGAAGGGGAAGAAGGGGAAGGGAAAGGGAAGAAGGGGAAGGGAAAGGGAAGAAGGGGAAGGGAAAGGGAAGAAGGGGAAGGGAAAGGGGAAGAAGGGGAAGGGGAAGGGGAAGAAGGGGAAGGGGAAGGGGAAGGAAGGGGAAGGGGGAGGGAAAGGGAAGGGAAGGGAAGGGAAGGGAAGGGAAGGGAAGGGAAGGGAAGGGAAGGAAAGGAAAGGAAAGGAAAGGAAAGGAAAGGAAAGGAAAGGACGGGGAAGAGAGCAGAAGGGAGAGAGCTGAGGGGAGAGGAGGGAAAGAGGAGAGAAAAGGAGAGGAGAGGATGGGAAGGAGAGGAGGAAGGGGAGTGAAGGGCAAGGGGGAGGGGAGGGGAGAGGAGAGGGGAGGGTAAGGGAAGAGAGAAAAGAGAAGGGATGGGATAGGAGAGAAGAGGGGAAAGGAGAAGGGAGGGGAGAGGAAAGGGAGGAGAAGAGGGCAGGGAAGGGGAGAGAAGAGGGGAGGGAAGGGGTAGGGGAGGAGACAGGGTATAAAAGATGCTGATAAGAAACTGACAAAATCCAGCAACTGATTGAATTCATAAAACATGGACAAGAGACTCAGAAGACATGGAGACTTCAAAGAAGAGAGGTCAGATGAGCCAGAAAAGCAAAAGAAGCCAGTTCTCGTCTGTTTCATTTCAAAACAGGTGAACTGGACAGGAAGCTTGAGATTCCACAGGGATTATTGCCACCTGACTGTTGGAGCTGAAGAGCCTCTTCTCAGGACTCAAAGCAGAGCAGAGGCCTGAAGGAGGCAGCAGACAGACAGTAGGCTGTCCTTCCAGGAGCAAGGGAAGGCAAGCACAGACTCAGAAGAAGAAAACACTTCTCGGGCTGCAAGAAAGGAGTGGTCACTGGATTTGGAGCATAATGAAAATGTCTAATGCTTAATAAAATTTCTTGAGGTGGGTGGAGATAGGAGCTACATAAGAATGGTTTGACAGAGATGGAGAAGGCAAAGATGCCAACATTTGTGAAAAAGGCTTATAATGAAAAATAATAATGAGATTAAAATAGCTGTGGAGGAGAGAGTGAGGCTTTAAGAAAGAAGAGAAAACTTACATGGAAGTAAAGCAACTCACAAGACAAAAAGAGCTACTTGATGAGGTCAAGGAATGGAGAGAAAATATTGAATCCCATCACAAGCCAAAGTCCAGCCTTTGAAGACAGGAGAAATGAGAATCAAATGTTAACAGGAGAGTCACCTAGAGCAAAACGAGAAAGGAGAGAAAGGCTTCTAGGTTCAAACACTGAAAACTAATTCTAAAAAGAGAGGTGTGTGAGGACAAGCTACAACAGAGAACTAGTGACAGTACACAGAAGAATAATGTCCACCAAATCAGGAACTAACCCTGTGGATAAACAGAAGCATCCACTGCCTCCTCCGGGGACAGTAAGAGAGAAGAAAATAGACTAAGCCAGGCGATGCTCAGAATTCTGGGAACTGTGTGAGCTGTGCAGGATTCGAACCTTGTAGGGGAAACCCTGTCTCCCTAATTAGCCAGTAGAAGGATACAACTTTGTGTAATCCACTAAGGATACAGGACTTGGTAAAGGCAAGGCTGGATGGCTCCTGATTGACAAGCAGTGTTTGCCACCTCTTCCCCTAAGTTCAGGAAAGGAATGTGTGGTGTTGAAAGGGACAGATTGTGTTTGCACTCCTGTTGGCTGCTGACATGGGACCCAGCAAATAAAGCATCCGGGTGAAGTGAGTACAGACTGGTAGTTTTGTAAGCAACAAGCTGGCAGGGAAGAGAACTTCTTTATCATGGATGTATTTACTTTTGATTTGTATCCATGTCCAAATGGGTTTGTGTCAGCCTGGAATAAAAACACGTGTACACATGTCACCGGTGACTTCCAGCCTTGCCTTTAAAAGAAAGGTCAGAGAGAGTTTAGAAAAAGGAGGGTTGGTCCCTTTGAACCTAGAGGCTTTCAGGAAAACTAGCCAGAAAACCAAGGGATAGGCCTGAGTAGAAACAGGGCTTGTGTTTCCAGGAGGCGCTGACTTGATGCTGTTTTGGTCCCAGCAAGCCAGGGGAATTATTTTTCATCTAGTCATTCACTCAAAGTAGGTGCCGTGGGAGAACACAGTAGAGTCTGGTGCCCAGTGGGCAAATGCTACTGAGGTGATGGTCCTTGTTGCTTCTGCTTCCAGTTTAGGAGGGAGCACTGCTGGAGACCCAGGTGTGAACAGCCAGGTTATGTCCAAAGGCTCTGCCTCCAAGAAATCACAAGGAGCTTTCGAATGCCAAAGTGACTGGGAACTGAAGGCAAGGCGGTCTGGGCGTCAGGACCTTGGACTCCGCTGGGTCTCACAGCTTCCTCTACACAGAACCTCTTTACAGAAAGAACGCTCGCCCGGAGAGTGGTTCCCAAGTCTGCTCAAAGAACACCGAGTACCATCTGAGAAGGCCTCGCTCTGCAAGGATCCCACCGGAGCAGCCTCCGCAGCGGCCACACACAGGGCTGGCACAATGACCACACGCAAAGTACAGAGCGCTGCCATCCAATCCCAATGGTTGTCTCAGCCTCACTTTGTGTTCCCACACAAAGCAGCAGTCTTTGATATAGGATGGGTTGCTGCTTTGAAGAGTATAGAAAGAGGTTTTTGCTTCTCACACTCCACAGACCTGCCAGGGTCCACCTACCAGAACAGAAGCTGAACACAGCCAACATATTTACTCAGAAGCATGTCGAACTGGCAGCAAAGGGGGGGGGGGGGTGCTGGGAGTCAGACACCTTCTGTGCCATAGACAGGATAGCCCTAGTTGTCTTGGGTGGTAACCCAAGGGATTAGAAATTATCTAAGACAATTTGTCTCTGGTTAATGCAACAGTGCAGATGTCCTGATACAGAGAAGTCAACTTTAGACTGATACTTAATTTCCCTGATCATGCCTTTTCTGCAATGAAGAAATGAAACATACAGGAATGGTCGGAAGGATGTTCCCCTAGGCCAGCTGTAGAAGCACAAGGACCACAGCCTGGCTAGCTCATAGCTTTCTGCAGGTCAGCTTCCAAGGTCAGTGTTAATAAGATGGGGGCTCACACTCTACCTCCCTGTCAGTGGCTAGCTCTCAAAGTGTGTGTGGCCCAGATTTTTCCATTTCTCTGATGCTGAGTGATTCTTAATTCTCACAAGGAAATGAGAATGGAGGGAAGTTATAGCCTCAGGTATCCATGGAGATCAACCTTCCACAAACTTCTTTTCCACTAAGGAAGTGCTTCCTGTCTTCAGTATTCTGGGTAATGAGGCATTAACTCTTACTGTGTTTATTACACTGAAGTTTTCTCCTAATGCCACTGCCCCTCTGAACCCAGTGTTTTTCCTTTTGACCTTTCTGTCTCTACAATGTCTGTCTTTTTCCATCCAGGCTGTGCTGAGGCTCCTGCTGTCCTCTGCTTGATCTTCAGGAAAAAGTACAGAACTGTGAGATCTTGTCTCCAGTCCTGTGGCACTTCCACTCACCCCCATCAAACATTACTGGTATCAGCACTGGCCTAGCAGCCGCCTCCTGGCTTCTGTAATTTCACTTCTGCCATCTCCTCCTACAGGAAACTCTCATGACCATTCACATCCCTTCACCAGGTTCCTGTTCTCACAAAGGTAAGGCAGAGAGACTATTTGCCTCCTAGAGAAATTCCAGGCCACCATGAAGGTCTACACAGCTTAGGCAATGTATGGATCCACACAGCACTTAGACAACTGAGAACCCACTGAGCAGAGGAAGAAAGAGGAAGTTTGTATTCATACATCATCATCTCAACCCATCAAGAAAACAGGAAAGGAACCCATGCTGAAAATAGCATTCCAATGCTGTGTTATACATGAGGATTTGTGTCCTCCCTTTCAGTCTGTGGCTGGAACTGTTAAATGCATACACACATGCATCTGTGCATTTGCATATGTATATATAATATGTCTACACTTCTATCTAATATACAAAGAAATGAAGCATGTGCTATTTTTGGTCAACTACCTTGTAATATGAGGAGTGACAGTATATGCTTAATATGACTACTTTCCACTTATCTTCCTCCCACAATGTCTCAAGAGTTCTGACAAACCCACCATGAAGACACAAGAAGTATGTACAGTCATTCATTTTCTTATCTCCTCGCCCCCTTCTCTGTGCACAGCCATTCAATCTCAGTTCAGAACCACTATGAAATAGAAGAAAGGCGATGCTTGCTGTTTAGACTATGCTGTAACTGCCTTGTGTGGGATCCTGTGTTTCTTGACTGAGGAAAACGACATGTGGACTGATGACCTACTCTTCCTGGAACCTCCTGTGGAGGACATACTCTTATTTTCCAGCTCTGCAGCTCTAAGAGTTTCTCAAGCACTCACCGACCCCTTCGTCTAGGGGCCGCTGTAATAGGAAGAAAAGATCCTTAAGGGTTCATGTCAGAATGTGTGTTGTGTAGCACTGACTTTCAGAAACCAAACTAACAGATGGGTAAGGTGTCCAGGGACCCTGAAAAGAAGCCAGGAAAGTTAAATTTGAAGTTGAAAAAGAATAATTACTGAAAAGTCTTTTACAAAATATCACCTTGTAAAGTCACATACTTTTATTCTTCTTTGCGGGTCCTCTTGTGGTAAAAGAAATAAAAAAGAAAGAAAGAGAGAGACAGAAGAGAGAGAGAGAGAGAGAGAGAGAGAGAGAGAGAGAGAGAGAGAGAAACCCAACTTCTTGGAACATTCTTTAAGGGTCATCTCCTTCCCCCAGTCAGATGACTGAGAGCTCAACCCAGTGCACGCATCCATCTTCTCTGGTCAAGGAAGAAAGAAATCTTGGCAAACAGAGATGTGATGGTGGTGAAGAGGGGGAGAGGCAAACCAAGGACACTTGTCTCATGAATCACTTCAGTGCCCAAACTAGCTTTGGATGCAAAGATCAGTTATAGACCGTGACCAACTGGGAGAGCAAGAACATGCTGCTACCTCCACCCAAAATGCTGGTAAGATACTCTACACTCTGCCCTTCTGTAATACAGGCCTGAATTACCAGAGTTTACTAATCTCTACAGGGAACCATTTGCCTCTACAGAGTAGCCATTTGAAGTTCCAGTGGCATTTTCAGGACCTACTTCTTACTGTTGAGATTCCCAGACACTTGCTGCTTTGTCCTTCCTGCCCACCTGATAGGGGATATTCAAACATGTGTACTGGCTCTTACAACCTAGAGCTCCCCAGAAACACCCTTTTTTCTCCATCTGTGTCACTGTGTTGGTATATTTAGTCACGCTGAGACAGGAAGCCCAGTGTCTTGTATATATATTCTAGCAGCTGATACCTCTGGCACCAGTATTCTTGGACATTTCCAGAGTATCTCCACCATCTGAGCTGTTGCTGGTCCCTTGTGGTTTCTACCTACCCTGCCGAGCCCAGCATTTCTCTCTGGGCAGCCATACACTGGTGAAGAGAAAAGGGATATCAAACTGTGTCCACACTGTGAAATATTCTATTAGAGAATCTTTTCTAACAGGTAGCATATGTTTGCCTTCTGTCTTTCTAGGACCAGATATGAATCAAGAGGTTGGATTAGGAGGAGATTGTAAAACCAGTCACCCTCAGAATGTAGTCACCCAGGTAGTGATGAGGTCTTTGTTATTGGCACATGCTCTGTTTGTCTCTGTTCTCTCTTGGATTGACGCTCCCAACTCATATAGGCTGGAGCCACCTATATGACATTCAATGTTATTCATTCTCTCCTGCTGACTGGCCAAGCTGGTCCAGCTCTTTCTGAATCCCAGGTTTAGAAAGTGGAAAGCCACATGGTACCACAGGCAACTACTGAAGTAGCAACTTGGATTCACATAAAACAAATATAAGTCAAACAAAGCCACCAGTTGCCATTCTTCCTGGAATCAAATGTGTACCAAGTTCTGAGGTACGCCAGAGTTGGTCAGGACACTACAGGTGAAACCAATGACTCTATAGCTGGAAGCAAAGCTGTCAGGAGGATGAAGCCTCTCCAACCTTAACTCTTGTGTTTTCAGTTATTTTTGCTTGGAAACTGAGTGTCTGTCCTGGGGTCAGAGCTGCTCAGCAAGCCTGGTGCTTGCACAAGCATTGTGCCAAAGAAAACATCACTCATAAGCCCAGAAACAGCCAATCCCCAATGTCAATCAGTATTCAAGATCTACAAGTATTTTCTCTAGGAAGTCTCTCTTCCCCTTCTGATGAGTTCACTCTACACTCCCCTTGTCATCAACGGACCTGAGAGCTCCTGGACCAGTCGTTGATACAAAACAATGCATGCGGTATTTGCCAATATTTGGTTGGCTAAAATACTAGAAATGAAGAGACAAGAAGGCTATGCTTGGCTCTTCAGTCACTTGAAGTCTTAAGTTGAATTTATGTTTTATCCTCCCTTTTAAGTTTCTCTTCCATAACGGCAGCTCAAACTAAAATTTCTCATGATCATGTTTTGGAAGTTTTATTTTGTTATTGTTGAGAACATTTGAACACTTTTATTTATTAGCTTTGTGTGTGTCTGGCTTTGTTAGATAAATACAATTTGTCCAAGAAATACTATGTGTACTTACCCTGTTGAACACTTACAGGTACTGTTGGAGAATAAAGGTCCTCTCGTCTCTTCCTTTCTTCCTTTCCCCCTCTCTTTGTAACTATCTGTTCAAATATCTAGAAAGAAATCCATTAAAGTCAGGCCTTGAAATCTTGCCCACCCATGCTCTGCACTGGGAAGGAATTGAAAGTTCTATAAGGAGACCAGGTTGCCTGAAAGCAAAGTAGATTCCATGTAATTCCTGCTTTCATAGAGGTGTATAATGCCATGTGAGTCCTAGTGGAGAAATGGCTACCACTACTTCCTTACATTGTACACTAGAATTGGTTTTGAATTTGAGAGTGAGTAGCTACTATTTATAAGAAGAAGCTATTAGAACATTTTTTAAAGGACCAAAATAAGAAAGCTTTCTAAGTAGAGGAGGGGAGAGGGCTGGTGAAAACAAGCAATGTGTGCTCCAGGGGCCTCTCAGGGGCTTTCTTATGTGGCTTGCAACCATGGAGAGCCAAAGACGAAGGGTAGGATGAAACTTAAGAATTTTTCTGTACATATCAGACTGAAAGAACCAAGCAATTATATAAACTCTAATTTGCTTGCTGAGAGCCCACAGTCATCCATGCACACTTTTTTTGAGACCTGATATCATCCTTAATCTCACTCCAGCTTCCTGGACCAAGTTCCGTATAGATACAAAAACTATTTCTCAGGATGAATGCCCACCTCCAGGACAGCCTGGCCTCAGATTCAGGATCTCAGCCATGGTCCTTCTTGGGAATGGATTTAATCAGAGGTATCCAGTCCATAACGAGTGACTCTCCAATTACCCAGCAGTACCTCAAGCAAAATAGGGACAGAAGGCATCTGTAACATGTTGAGAGATTAAGAGGCAATGAAGAGACTGTGTACTAAAGGGATCGGCAAAGTATGCTATGAGTGGAAGGCTGACGTAAAAGAAAAGAGGGAGAAAAAGGCAGGAGGGGAAATGAGAGGAAGAGGGTGACAGAGACCAGTGTAGATTTGATGGTTAATTCTTTCGTGGAATGGCCAAAGGTTCCTGGAGAAGCAGAGGGCAGAGCTGCTAGAAAAAAGGCATGTGAGGTAGGAGGAAGGCTTGCAATCTGATGAGCTCGACCCAAACAACTTCAGCAAGAACGGACTGCAGTCTATTTGGGAGGGTGTGGAATGTGGAGATTTTAAAGTTCATCCAAAATCGGTCAGAGAAGAACACTGGAATTAAATAAGGTCCCCAAACCTGAACTGACCAGAGTTTTGGAAGCAGAGAACCAGTCTTTCAGTGTGTTAACATTCACTGTAAATCTTCAAGATGGGGGTATGGGAAATAGGACTTTACAAACGTACCTCACTGGTTTGTTTTGGTTTTCTTGTGTTTCATTTGGCTTGTTTTGCCTGTTTTGGTTTGTGTTGATGGTTTTATTACTTGAAGCATTCCAGAACACTCTTTAAGCAGTTGAAGCCTGAATGTTGGGAGAAAACCACCATGGCATATGACTGGGTGACAGAAAACAAGTTAGAGATGCTGTTTCCCTTGGGTGTTCTCTTGTGGTACAAGAGGATCAGTTCTAATTTCCCTGACACTGCCTATCTTTGCCTCTTGGTGTCAATGTGGCATTCTGTAGAAGAGAGCAAAAGCATGTGCTCTTCTGATCAATAAGGGTAGCCCTGCCCAGAGTGGGGTGGGGAGGATTGGACTCTGACATGCATAGCATCCATGGAGCACAGCTTACTCGTGAACTTCCTACAGGCAAGCAGAAGTCTTTAAACTTTAAGGCTACTTCAGGGTACTTGTTCTCAGAGCCACCACAATGATAAGAGAGTCCAGTTACTGATGAGTCCTTGTCACTGACGGTGCCACCCCTCTGAAACACTGCATACTTCCTGCACAATTCTAAACTGGATGACTAGGGACAATTTCCATTTTTTTTCTAAACGTTGCCTTTTCTACCCACAGGAAAGAGCACCCCCCCCACTCCATCACCATGAATGGTCTCAGTTTTTGACTTTGATTTTTGCATCAGCTTTGTAAGGCATCGTGTTCATATGAGTGGACTCAAGGCCTCTCAGAACTAGGTCAGGCATTTGCTGCAGGTCATTACAAGGCTACAAAATAGAGCATGCTTAATTCTGTTATTTCTGAAGATTTTCGTCTTCTCTCGTGTGCATAGAAGACAATCAGTACTTAATTAAATTTTGGAAGTGCTCCTGAACATTTCAGACTGTCAAAGATGCAGGTGACCTCCTTTCACCCAGACTGCCCAGGAAAGTTTAAACAAAGGCACAGTAAAAGAACACAGAGGGCTTGCCCACCAGACAATGTCACCTGTCCCACTTGTACTTTAAGGACTCGGGCCTAAAACATTTCAATAGGGAAATTCTTCTTACATAGAAACCAGTGACCTAGTCATGGGTTCAATCCTTTTGTTGGAGGTATGTGCTGAATGATTTGACTGGTACAATGACAACTGAGTAGCAGGCAATAAATATCCATATTCTAACCCACTAGCAGAAGCATGAGTTTCCACTCAAACACTGGACTCCAAGACCAGTCTTTCAACTCTTCGGTTGCTGCGTGTGTGGTGAGGGACTTGGGGAACCATTCCTGAGAGGGCCTGAGGGCAGCCAACCACCACCTCATTAGGATCAGTTCGTTTTCTCAGGAACTCAATGTCCAAAGCCATAGCAGACTACAAAGAATCGATGCACTGCTACAGACAGGAGGAACTTCTTCGGGGCCCTCCAGCTGCAATGCAGCTACAACTAACTCCATTTCACTACACTTCTCCCTGAGATCATTCCTCAGTCATCAGTATTGTGCCAACCTCTAAATCATAGCCTACTTCCCAGAAAACTTCCACTGTAACAGAATTTAAAGGTCAGTTTCTTGTCCCAAGCCCAGAGTTGTGGGTATCCTGGAACTCACACTTAGATGAACTTAAAAATGTATTAGTTTCTTCCTTAAGTAGCTTATGAAGAAGATTGAATAGACAGTGAACACTTGGGAGATATCAGAGAGCAATTTCCTTGCCAAAGCTGTCAATTCAATGGAATTTTCTTTAATGGCAGTTGCAAAAAAATATAAAATTAATAAAAGAAATAAAAGATAACATCTCATTATTGAAAATTTCTTTTCAGTAAAATCAGGCATTTTTCAAAGTTGACTGGGTCAACAATGGGTCCTGGATAGCAGCCATTCTATTGATGAAGGGGAACAGATAATTTTTAATCTGCTCCGCATTTCTTATTGGTTGATGTCATGTGATTTATGATGGTTTTTATTCAAGGAGTACTATGAGCTGTTCTTGTGCCTGCAGAGATCCAATATGTTTATTGTTTGGCACTGTCCCTGACTTTGCCCACTCCATCTTGGCATTGAAATATGTTATGTGCAGACCACAGATGCTGGCCAATGCTGCTTCATTTTTTCTTGACACTGTTACCCTGTCTCCTTAGACTCACGCTGGTATGTCATTAGGTCATGTGTATTTGTCAAATGGAAGTAATAGAGGAGGAATTAGCACCACAAATAAAGCATTATGGGAAGATTCTGCATGTGCTCTGGAAGTCTGGGCACTGGGGAGCACTGGAGGAAGCTACAGAGTCAAATGAGGAGTGGTCCAAGGACAGTGACATTGGTGTGCAGAACATCAATATTCCAACCAACCTGCAGCTACTTCTGTCATTTTAGAACAGGGATGAACTTGTCATAAGAATCCACCAAACAAAGAATTCTTTCCTGAGCTCAAGTTACCCACTACACACACAGAATCATACGGCAGTCACATGTTCTAGAAAGACATTCCTCCCCTGCTCTGAAGAGCTGGTGACTGCCTCCCTCCATAGACCTCTGCCTGGACTGCAGAGTCAATGAGGGAAATGATAGCAAAGCCCCTCTGCCTCAGCTGTTTTTGTAAGATCATTTATATACACACAGCATGTGAATAAAATAACTGGATAAGGCTTAAAAAATACACATAGCTATGGTTATTAGGCAATCAATCAATAAATATTTGACTGCCTCTATTTCCTTTACCAAGGTGACCACAGTTAAGCATCTCTTATCTACTGGTTTCTGCTTCTTTCACACCTCTTCTCTACGGACAAATGCATAGGTTTATATTTTATTTTATTTTATTTTATTTTATTTTATTTTAACACAAATCAAATTAGAATCATGTCAGATACATAGTTCCACACTTGCTAACAAAATGAAACGTTTGTTGATCTTTCTATGTCTTCAGAAGACTGCACTGGTCACGGGTTGTGTGGGGTTATTTTTTGCCTGTGACTAGCAATACTGAAAGGATATCCTTTTCCATGTGTCTTTATACTCACAAACAAGCTATCTGTTTTTTCCTATATTATTAAAATGAGATTTCTGAGACAGAAGTTAACCACATATCACATTTTAATAGTCCATTTAATGCCAAATGAACATGCCCAAATTGTGTTAATTTAACTGAGTCTATTTTTAATAATTTTTTTTCTCCCCAGAATTAGGAAATTCTGGATTGTTGTATCGGGTTCTTTCAAGTTTCCTGCCATTTTTTCCCAGCTATCTGTCACTTAATTGTTCATCAAGTACAGGAGAAAATGAACTTATTTTGGTTTTTGAGTTTGAGGGAAAGAAAATTTTTTGGCTAACCCATTCTTACTTCATTTCTAATTTACTTTTTTTTAAAGATTTGTATATAATTTGGTGTGCATGTGTGTAAAACTGTGCACATGTGAGTGCAGGGACCCGAGGAGTCCAGAAGAGGCTGAGAGACATCTAGGATCTAAAGTAACAGATGGTGGTGAAATTCCTGATAGGAATGCTAAGAACCAAACTTGGATCCCCCACAACGACAACGCATGCTTTTAGCCTCTAAGTGATCTTCAGTACCACCGCCTACTCGGTGTTTTAAGAACTATGTGTATATGAGCGTGTGAGGGGATGCATTGCTTATGGGGTCCTGAGAGGATGTCAGATGTCAAGCAGCTAGAGGTATACGTGGTTGTGAGCCCTATGACAAGGGTGCTACGAATGAGACTGGACGTTCTGTTATTTGGGTGCATGCTATTAGCCACTGAGCCCTCTCCCTAGACCCTTAGTTGCCAATTTTAGATTTCTACTGTCACACAATTGGACTAGTTATTTCTGTAATCATTTTTGAGAAACTCCTTTCGGTTAGTACATTATTTAATTTTTTAAAATGTGTCAATTGAGCATGAAAACACATATTTCTGTGTTTAGTGGCTATCATCAGTCATATCTAATCATATAATTCTACTTCCATTGCAAAGCATATACTTAGTCTTTTTCATTGTTACTTATGTCCTGGCATTGTGCCTTACATTTTGCTAACTTTTTCAGAGCAATGTGTAAAAGTTTTTACTTCTGAATGGAGGTTCTGTCACTTTCTCCTTCCATTTCTATTAATTTGGCTCAACATGTATTTTAAAGGTATATTTTTAGATATGCAAGGTTTTATGACTATTGGATCGTGTTGGTAAAATCTATCATTAATGTACATCCATCATTACCTCTAATGCATTTCTTTATCTCATATCAGTTATCTCATTAATAATCAATTTTTCATACATGTTTTTTCTTGACCCTTTATAGTTTGCCTTGTGTTCTTTCATTTGTAGTGAATTTACTTAAAATAACATTGAACTTGGCTATCACCATTATTACCAATCAACTAGGGAAGCTGATATTTCCGAAGATAAATTGATCCGTTTACATGTAATGCAACTGTATTAAAATGGCATCCTTTGTATCTCAACAGGCTGTTTCCTCCTTTTTGTTTTTCTTTTCGCCTTTTTTCGTCTGGTTTAATCAATCTTTATTTTGTCTTTTTATAAAATAATGGTTTTACTCTCTGCTCTCCAGCTCTGAGGTTAGCAGCTCCAATCCCTAACCCCCATCATCTAACATTTAAGCCACCATTTTAAGCTTCTGTTTTCCTACTAACACCTACAGTGAATTGTTGCTCAAATCACCACTCACCTTCCTTCAAGGTAAGACATTAGAAGGATCTTAATTCCTCATATGACTTTCAGAAACAACCACCTCCTTCCTTCCCAGTCTGTGGGCTAATGTGTTGTGATCTTATCATCAGTCAATGGATGAGTCAATGCCTACGGAGACTCAGTTGTGAGTTTTCCCTAATAACATTTACAGTGTCTGGCTTAGCCTTCTTTCTGCAACACACTGCTTTGGTTTGTTGATTGCATACTTGAGTTGTTCCTCCACAGCTGTCCGTGGCCGGTTTGAGAAGCCAGTAGTTAGCTCTTCCCCTTGAATGTCACTTTGACTAGTTACCTTTAAGGGTTCTCACTGCTTTCTCTGGGTGACTGAAGAAGTCTGATGGGAATCTGCCAAACAGATTTTTTTTTCTCCTCTCCTCCTCTCTTGCCCAGAAGCATTTATGATATTTAGATCAAGATTGAAGACACTTTAAAAATATACATTTTACCAGGCTCTCTCTAGATCACTGCCTTAATTTGTTAACACACGTGGGCAATTACTGAGTCCCTCCGAAGGCATTCTTCCTTCAGCTTAGGAAAGAAAAATGCCTTGAAAATGTTTCCCACCACTTTCCTTCTACTGCTATTAATGTCAAATTAGTTATATGGAACTTGTTTTGTATTACATGGAAGAACTTCATGTAGGTTCTGGGTCTAGGAGTAGAATCACTGAAAAAGCTCAGCTCTCATTTTGGCACAGGCCATTGCAATCTGAAAGTGTTCAGACAAGTCCGCTAGCCTGGTGTTCCTCAGAAGGAGACAGCTGAACTTCCCTCAAGAAAATCCATTTTGATGCTGCTGCTGATGCCCATTCCTGAGCTGTGTCCCGGACTCTTTAGGTCTAAGGTCATGGAAGAGACGGTTTCTCTGGCACACATAAACGTGAAGAATCATAGTCATTTCATCTAAGTGACAGATAAGCATGGTACTTATGTGATCTTATAGAGATGGAAACTTAGACACTGAATCCCGGAGCCACACTGGTTACTTATCCGGATGATCCAGGATGTAAATGTGTGTGTTCAGTTCTCTTCACATTACCATCAACACAAAACCTTATTATGTCAAAATACATTGTAGAGGACATAACTGTGACTGTCTGGATGAAGAGCATTCCCCGAGTGGGATCCCGTCTCTGCCACTGTCTGGAGAGCTTGCTGAATGGAATAGATCACTGGGGTAATCTTTGAGATTTTACAGCCTCACCCCACTTCCGTTTTTGCTCTTTCTCTTCACATTTATTGTGGTTAAAGGTGTCTCTGAACTTCCTGCTACCATGCCAATGGAACCATAAGCAAAAAACAATAACATGCCCTAACCAAAAGGAGTGAATGGGAGAACAAATAACTAATACAATAAGAAAAATAACTGAAACCGTGACCTATCTAAATCTTCAGACTTCATTTTTATAAATTAAAAATCCTAGGCTCAGGATGCACATGCTTATGATTATTAATCAAGTAACTTATGGATAGGATATGTGTATTACTCCTAAAGCTTGGACTATGACCTCCAGGTAGGGTAAATTATGCCCCCCTCCCCAAATAATCTAGTTCCTAATCCTTGGAACCTTTTGATATCACTGTATACTGCTAAGGCAGGCTTTGTCAATGTGAACAAGTTGGAGAGTTTGAAATGGGGTAACTATATATGCTATCCAGATGAGCTCTGAAGGCAATCAAAAGCATCCTCGTGGAAAGAAGAAAGAGAATTGCTTTCTACACATTTCATAAAGAATGGGTCTGAAGAGGGGAGCAAGATGCTACTCTGCTGGCTTTGATGGAGGAAAAGACCCCAAGCCAAGGACTAGGAGGAAAGTCCAGCTTTAGAACCTTGAATAAGAAAAGGATTACGTTCTTTTAGAAGGATCCCACCCTTGCTTCTGCTTTGAACTTGAACCTGTGAAATTTATTTTAGACTTTTAAAAACCTTCCACCAAAGTAAGAAAATGAATATGTGCTCCCTTATACACTAAGTCTTCAGGCACTTCACTGTAAGACCCACTGAGACGGGCATGAGTTAGAGCTGTCTTCAGATCCTCTAGTCCTTCCCAGCCCTGCATATCACTATCACTCTTTGAAGTTAACAGTGGACAAGTTACTTGCTCTGGACAATAAAACAAGAGCAGAAATGACTTGCATTGGATTTGAATGGAAGCACTGACAGTTCAAGCACGGTTCCTTACAGTCTCTGTTTCTTACTGTGTAAATAAGCCATCATGATGTGTAAATACATCAGCCTTGCTTTTTGGTGGCTATGATGAACTGAAATCCCTAACAATTTATGCTGGACAAAGCAGGGATGAGAACTCACCCTCTATTGTGTGTATCAAGAAACTGAGATTTTGGAACTATATATTACTGAAGCACAACATCTGCTAACAAATACAGATTATTACAAAATTTATGCCCATTCCACAGAGCCAAGATATCACCTCCATGTGTATCTGAGCATTCTTATAATCTTTCAATACAAATTTAAGATCACTTTTACCCTAATCCTTTACAATTCTGAACATGCCTGTTGACTGAATAGCAGAAGTATCAAAACTAAATATAAACCACCTTCTTAGACCCAGGCTCCAGCTCTCATTCTTCCATAGAGGACTGTTTGTCTCCATTTCAGAAATTCTTCTTACCCTGCATGGAGATAACCAATGTATCCTTGTTCTGTGCTGACGTCACTGGAGAGGGAAGTAATAAGCTTCCAGACATCAATGTCCTATTTGTATTGGCTAACTAAACTTAAGTTAGTGCTATGGCTTTGTATGACCTTGGAACCCCACCTGACCAGCCTTGAAATGAGGTTACCAGCTCACTTTTACCCAGATCAGATATGCTTTTCTCTGGGTTCCTCTCACAGAGACCATAGCTCTTATCTCTTGCCTGGCTCCTTCCTCCAGCCCTACATGTGCATGGTAGATCAGGATTCACAATGCTTTGATTTTTTTTTTTTTTTTTGAAAGCATAAAGGAGCAGTGTAGCAAAGCTGGGTTGCAGCTAACCTGTGCAGCTACTGCAACCTGGACCTTCAACAAAAAGTAAAGAACCTACTCCAGCATGTGCCTGCTTTTACACGGGCATAAAGTGCTCTTCCATGGGCTCCACCACGTCTTGTCATGTGAAGCCTTACCTCTCCTACAGCTAAGATCTCACATGACCTTAGGAAGCCAGGGAAGAAGTCAAAAGCAAGAAGCAACACGTTAGCAGAACGCTGTTTCAAATGAAAGTTGCCTTTGTTGGTGAGGAAATCTGTTAAATGCTATTATTTGAAATATCTGCAGATAGTTTGGATCTGTGAGTAATTGCTATCCGCACATCTCAAATCTCTCCGAGTTTCCTGCTAGACATATCTGCACGGGGTTATAAATAGTGAGACGATGTCGCCCACTGTATAATATAGTCTCTCTGCCTTTACAACTCATCATGAACTTCTATGTAATTTATTTTTTATTGAAGAATTCCAATTAATGGCTTCCTGGTGATTTTAAAGCCTCAAATTATCAGTCTCTGAAAACAAAGCAGAGAACATAATTATCATAAACCGAGAATTTTTCATTTTGAAGCTTATCTGTTTGTGCTAAGTATCTTGTCTGTAAGTAATTAGTGCCTTTATTTTTTTTTTCAGTAAAAATAATGACCATTCTATGCTACACATCCAAATTTTGTTAACTGCTAGATGTACTGGATGTATTATATTTGAATGGACCACCTTGGACTAGTTTTAAAGTATTTCATCAAATGATAATAGCAACAACAAAATACATCTGTTTGTCAGAATAAATTATGTGGCATGTATTTTAAAAACCTATTATATCCTTTTGCTTCCTTTGTAAGAATAAAAGCCTCAGAAAAATATGTACTTGCCATTTATTACCAGGGCTGCATAACAAGAAAAGACTCATTTTATCTTCCATTTATAATTCCTAACTGCTAATCAAATTGATCAGCCAATAGCTTGGTTCTAGAGGGTCTTTTTTTAAGGGCTATTTCAAAATGTTTTACTAGAGATAAAACAAAATTCAGTGAAATTAAAACAATTTAAATGACAATGTCATGCAAGCATTCCTATAAATTCCTAGAGCTTCCCCCGATTTGGAGTGGGTGATGGGGTAGCAGTTCTCTGATGAACAGAACTGGGAAGTCTTCATTCTGAGCATCACCTGGAGGCTCCTAGACCAAAGGCTGTTGCAGGACTGTTCTTCCCCTCAGCTAGAAGCTGAATCTAAACTTAACACTTGGACTGGTTCCATTCTTCTTTGAAACTATAACATTTGACAAATCATTTTTCAAAATTTAAACTACAGAAATATATTGTGCAAAGAGTCCACTATCTAATTTTTAGTTCTCACATTCTTTTCAGTAAAGAAAAAAGAAGTGTGTGTGTGTGTGTGTGTGTGTGTGTGTGTGTGTGTGTGTTATGTGAGGTTTTTTTTCAAAGAAAAAATTTATATAAATTAGGTCATACTTGTTTTACTTATTGAGTTTTTCCCATTATACAAAATATTATTTTACATTTTGAGCAGCTACATATTTGTATAATAGATCCTTGTGTACTATAATTTTAACTGTTTCCTTTTGTTGCACATTTAGGAAGAAAGTCTATACTCAAATTATAGATGTGAAAATTTTGAATGTCTTTGTTTATGCTACAAAAGTACAGAATGAAGTCTGAGGAATTATCGGTAGTTGAGAGCATGTCTTGCTCCTCCAAAGGACAGGAGTTCAGTTCTGAGCACCCACATCATCAGGGAGCACACAACTGCCCATCACTCCAGTTCTGCAAAGTTCAACACCTTCAACCTTTAGGGGCATCCCCCTACATGCAGCATATACACTCATATACAAGGGGAAAGAAAACTAAGTCTTAAAACTTCCCGGCTGAATAGAAAATCTAGCAGAGCACATTTCTGTATCTCTGGCTGGGTGAACCTTTCTGCCTACACTCAGGACCTCAGACAGGAATGTCACATCATTGATTAAATCTGTTCCATCTTCGTAATGAAACATGGGATATCACTATAGTTATTCAAGTACTTTTGGCAGATTTAGAGCTCAAAACATTTGATAAGTCCATGCTAAACATATATGCCTAATTATTTGTGTTTACTTAACTACATTTTGAAACAGAATTAAGAGTTTTTCTCATCTCTGCCTACCAATTTATACTACTGCCTTTGTCTTAGCATGAATAATTGCAAAATGTTTGCTTTGTTGCTTTTCATTAAGTTTGGTTTATATAATTGATTTAAATGATTTGATTTTACTTATATGTACATGAGAGTTTTGTCTGCATGTATGTCTTCATACAGCACAAATTCCTAGTGCCTGTGGAGAACAGAATAGGGATAAGATGTCCTGGAACTGGGGTTACACCTGACTGTGAGCTACTATATTGGTCCTGGAAAGTGAACTCATGTTCTCTGAAAAAGCAGCCAGTATGCTCAACTACCAAGCTATCTTTCCAGCCTCAAGTGGTTCAGTTTTATGTAGGTTATTTTCATCTTTTGACATATAATAATTTTTATACTTAGAAAATATTAAATAGGTAAATATCTACTTTTATATATTTTCTGGCTTTATTTAGCAACTTATTACTTGGAATTAGTAATAATTAATCATAGCATAAAAGAAGTAGTGTTATAAATTTCTACTTCCAAATTATAAAGCTATTTTCCTAAGACTATCCATTGTAACCATCCATTCCTTTTTCTAGACTACTGTGTGGGTGTGGGTGCCATGCTTCCAACTGCATGCATTGACCTCTGGCTCTCAGATACCTGCTTAGTGCCACATGTCCATACCTGTACACTCTTGAATAGTTTGGCTTGAAAGAACATAATATTGTCAATAGAGAGGAACTCCCTCCTTTACAAAATCTCTTATTGCCTGTAATTTCTTTCCAAAGTGTACTTTATACTTATCTGGACATATTAACTAAGATAGTTTTTTTAAAGAGCTGCACCAAATAAAGACTATTGGGTGATCCTAATGCCTTCACAATAACTAACATCGCCAACTAGGGACACACTATAGTTTTTTTATATTATTTGATGCTTTCAGTATAGTTTTATGGTTTAGTTCATATTACTTATCCCTTTATTCATTTCTCTTTAGCCTTACCAGTGTCTAGTAAATTCCTAGCCTATAAAATTGACTCAATAGTTTCTTTGTAAACTGGATATAATTAATTTTGGGTTCAAGGACTTCATCTATCATTCATAACTTTGTGACCTGAAGAAGTTTTTAACATCACATAAACTTCGCTTCTTCTCCTATAGTACTTCTCCAGAAGCATGGTTCAGCAGCTAAAAATGCTTGCTACAGTTCAATCCCCAGAAACAACCTGGTAGAAGGAAAGAAACAACTACAAGTTTCCCTCTGAGGGCCATGTGTGTTGTGAGAGCATGTGTCCCCATGAATACACACATACACCACACACATATACAACACAGAGAGATTCAAATACACACATAGACAAACATTCACATATATAAATAAATATATTTAAATATAGTATAACAATTATGTTGACAATAATATTATCGATAATAATTGAGATTAACTCACAAATTCAGTGTGGTATATTATGTCTATTAAGCCTAAAAAACATGAATGAATACTATCCCATGTAGGAAATGTATCAAACAAAAACTCCACGGAACACAGGTAAAGATGGAATCACAGTGAATCAAGGAACCAGCATGACCCTCAAGTTTTGAAACTGATTAAAATAGAGAATCTTAAAACAACAACTGCCGTTTGTGACTGGAGAAATGTTTGTTTGGGGCTCCTGTAAGAACAAGAATCTGGTCTGGAAGCCATCCCTGCACATCTGGAGGACTGCAATGCTGCAAAGAGGTTTGATGTGACCAGAGCCCAGCTTGGTCCCCAAGCCATAAGGAAGTTTTTCCTATAAACATTAACAGTAACGACCCTGAAGGATAAGAAGAAATTCAGAAGAGTATTTCCAGCTCAAGAGAATATATTAAACTCATCCTGAGCTCAAATATAGACTCCGTTTACTCCATAAATAAAATGAGAAATTAAAGAAATTATCCAAATAATTCATATTCTCTTCCAAGAGCAGCCCAGCACTTGGCCTGCAGTGATTTGCATATACTTAGATATTTGAGCCCTGGCGCCCAAGCTGGATAATAGTTTCCATTCTCCACTCCACTGTTCACATAGACCCAGGCACAGTGCCTTAAAAAAACCAAGGACTAACTTTAGCCACTGGCCCTGCTTTCAATAAAGCCTTATTTTAATAGAAACATTGTGTCTCTCTTCCAAGTCTTCCACCGTTTTTAGGCAGCTTGCCAGCTGAAGGCAAGAAGAGAATTCTAGCACATTGTCCCCAAATTCCAGGCAGATCACAAAAATAAACTGTCCCAGGATGTATTCCTTTTAAGAAAAATTGCTTATTCAAGGCTTGCTTTTCTTGTTTGCCTTTGCTCTTCCCGTCCCAAACACTTTTCCTCCTAACATCACACTGTAAAGTTGCCATCTGTCTCAAACACACACATACACAAAAGGGGAAGACACTCAGGACGAAAAAAGTTGGATAGCAATGGGTTTCTTAAGGATATGACTTCTCCAACCCAGAAGCTCAGCCAGCCAGCCAACTGTGTCCCAGTCTGGCCATATAGGGGGAAAGATAAATAGATAGATAGATAGATAGATAGATAGATAGATAGATAGATAGATAGATAGATAGATAACTTTAATGTGTGTGTGTGTATCTTGTTTGTTATTCCCAGGGGAGCACTTGTTATTCACTCTCCCCTAATAAGATATGGTCCATAATTAAATTGTAATTCTAAGCAGAGTAAAGCCCAATTGGAACAAGCTTTCCTGAAGACCACAGGTTAATTAAGACTGTCTATGTGTCCAACTCAGTCAGACCTACCTGAATCAGAATTGTTAGGGACACACACCAAATCCATCTCTTTAGGACAACAACAACAATGAATGTAGCATGCTATCATCCTTCACAAACCATCCAGGAGCTACCTACTGCCTGAGAAGCTAACTGTGTAACCACATCCTACACAGTGCCGAGTGCAGGGTTTGTTCAGTCTTCCTCATGTCTCATCAACCTCCATGTTCTTGTGTCTTCTGCCACTATGCCTCTCTCTGCAGTCTTCATTCACTTGAAAGTTCTTCCTCCCTAGTGTCAGAGAAGTCATCTGTGTCCATACCATAAAAGCAAGACCAGGCCATGATATACCATTTGTTTATTACATTGTAGTTTTTACATTATTTAAGCAATCTCTGAGTTTAACTTGCTTAGTTATATGTTTCATAAGTTACTTCTCCTGCCTCTTTCAAACACAGTAGTGCTATGTTGGCACCTCGAACATTTAGTAAGTGAGAAGGTTGAGTTAGATTCTCTCCCTTTGTACTAAAAATGGTGATTCCACTTAAGTGCTAGTGAGGGATATTCTGGTTGGGTACCTGGTAAGGTATAGTCAGTTGTTCTATTTGTTAGAAAATTCTAACATCTGTCAGTGACCCAGATAGAATGTCCCTGTCTTTCAATGGACACACACACACACACACACACACACACACACACACACACTTCAGAATAATCTACTAAAGGGAATTTCCCATTGCACTTCTGAGAACTTAAAGTCCTAGAAGTAAAGCTTCCTGATTTAACTTGAAAATAAGTGCAAATGGAATCATTGTTTGTGCTCGGAACAGAGCAGGACTGTCGTTGTCTGCTGTAACTGCTGATAGTCAGCCTCCCAC
The DNA here is from genome assembly GCF_011762505.2 of Arvicanthis niloticus. Classification (NCBI taxonomy): domain Eukaryota; kingdom Metazoa; phylum Chordata; class Mammalia; order Rodentia; family Muridae; genus Arvicanthis; species Arvicanthis niloticus. The sequence goes on from NC_047664.1 coordinate 18,203,762, forward strand.
ACTTACTGCTAGGTAATTCTTAAAGAAAAGCTGATGGGTGGAGAATAGGGTTGTGGAGAGCTGCTTGCTGGTGGGAGAGACAGCTGGTGGCAAGAAGAAGTGTAATGTGTGGTCACATTCAGAAAGCAGGCAGGAGAGGACAAGCTGGTTACACAGACCGAGAGAAGGGGGTAGAGAAAGAGGAGAAGAAAATTTACAATTGTGGCAGAGCACACTGTAGTTACATGTTTAAGAATTTTCTCCTCAGTGCTGGATAATCCTTGCTAGTCTTCAGTACTTACAACACATGTCCCGGCATACATAGGAGCTTTTCAACTGAAAAGTAAAATATATAACCTGAAAAATTAAACATTCCCCTCTGCCCAGTGCCAGGCTATATTTAGAAAAGTTTAAGTGATATATATGAACAAACACAAGACGCATGAGATTTCCTAAACCCCGTACTCAGGCTAGGTTTCTTACTGCATGCCTCTCTTCTTGTGTGAAAGATACCTATGTTTAAAAGGATAGCGGGTCAACCACTTTATTTAAGTGTTTCTGTTTGTCTGGTGGTATCCAAAGTCCCGTATTAAAGAAAGAAGGAAGGACTAGACATAAATTTGAAGAGATGCCACCATATGAAAGGGACCAGTTGGTCATATTTACTCAATAAATAAGCCACAAAGCCAGAAACTAGATAGGACCTCAACTCTCCCCAACCTCTAACTGTGATACCTTTTATCTCACATGACCCAGTTATGGACAGTTAACCATAACACAGATAGACTATTCCATTAAGCCTTTGTATAAGCTTCGCCGCCAACAGCTCACCTGGTACAAGTGAGCAAAGAGTCTATAAATCTAACTTACAAGGCCAATAGCAGGTGACTATGAAATACTACAAAGAGAATTAAGGAAATTTGTTGTTTCCCTACCAGTTCTAGAGGGCAAACTATTAATATTTAAAATATTGGAATTAAAAATTGCACAGAGGTACCATCATGACTGTTCATGGTCTTGTCACCGAAGGCTTCTAAAAGAATTGCCCCAAGCTCCTTCCTTCAGAAGTTATATGTTTTCCAGGACAGGTTGTAGAACCTCTTATGTTCATTAGATCCTCCAGAAGACCAGCTCTCCATGTGGAGATGGGAAGGAACTAAGGAGCCAGGGTCTTCAATTTCAGATGGTTGCTCTTTGAAGTTTAGTAAAGTCTGGGAATGACAGAGAGGAGTTAGGTCATAAGCACATCTAGAATCTTCTAGGAAAGCCATTCTATACAAGGCTCTAAGAAAAGTCACTGAAAATGTCAACCTAGCTAACAGAGAAGGTTCAGGGAGCAGCAAAGACACAACATATGCTTTTTTTAAGGTTGGTGGTGAGAGAGCTACTGCACAGATGTTTGCAGAAGTCCCTCAGCAGTCTCTGCAAGGAATGTGAATGCCCGAGTCCTATCACAGAGGAAGCAGACAGAACAGACAGAAAATGAGCCCTAACAGACCTTGATCTGAATAAGTTCTCCCAGCCTTCTTTCTGAAATCAGTTACAGGCTGGGGTTATTTGAGGCAGGGGAGGGGTAAATTGTGTGTGTGTGTGTGTGTGTGTGTGTGTGTGTGTGTGTGCATGAGTGTAAGTGTGTGTTATATGGATTGCTACAACTTGGACTCTGGCCCAAACATTTTAATAGGTACGGCACAAGAAGAGAAAAGGGGGAATTAAAAAAAAAAAACTATTTAGCTAAGCAATTTAAAAATTCTTTGTAAAAAAAATAATAAAAAGGACTTTAACAAAATTGCAGCTGTAGCAGGGCTGTGAGGGTAACTTAGTAAAGTACTCTGTGGATGGCTGCAAACCTCTAATGGAAAGTTGTGTAAGTGGCTGAGGCCAAAGTAGGCATTAATTACAATGAAGAATCAGTTTAGAGTAGGCCACAACTAAATTGGAAGCTGGTCCTCTAGGTAAAACAAAGAAAGTGAACAGCAGCCTCAGATTTGATTACATGGCAATACAAGAAAAATGTGCTGTGTGTTGTCTATTATTAAAGCTGCTTTGGGGCCCTGTGCTGGGTGCCTCGGGGATTTTAATAAAAAATTAGTAATAGGTCTGCTGCCCTGGCTCACTGTGGCTTTTTGGAGTATTTGTGGGTTCAGGGCTGGTCCTGCAGTGCAAATTAAGTCATTTCAGACAAGCAGCCACTGGAAGGGTTGTGTGATAGCAAAGTTCAAATATGGCACATTTGTTGTGGAAGGACCCAGACTCTCACTAGAGGCCATTCAGACTTTCAAAGAAAAAGTAAAATTTTATCCAAAGGAAAAGAAAGAAGGAATGAAAAGTAAGAAAAAAGAGAAACAACACACACACACACACACACACACACACACACAGCAACAACTAATTGTTACTGTGTATCTTGGAATACTTATCATGACATATATACCATGAAATTTCCCGAAGAGTTAGCTAATGCCCAAGAAGAATGGTGGGTTGGGATCCTTTCTTACAATTCTTATCTCTATAGCAATTTGCATATTGATATAATTATATATTAATAATATTATCTTTATTACCGATATTACCACTGGGTCGATAATTTTACTATATGTATCTGAGCCATGAAATCTTCACAACAGTTTTCCCTGGTTTAGAAATCAAGCCAATAAATCTACATTCTTTCAAAGATGAATATGTCTGGGGTAAAGTATTTCCAATGAAAGTTGCACCAGTAGACTATTACCTACCTTCTCCTAGATGACCCTCAGACATGATGTGGTCAGGCATTGCTACAAGACCCAGTCCCTGCTTTATTTTTGCTGACATCATTTGATGCAATTAAATCCTGATAAGTGATGTGTAGATTCAGTAGCCCATGGATGCTTGGGACAGGAGTGCTTTTGATCTTAGATACAGAAATGAATCAGCAAGTAGACAGTACAGGCGTGTCTTCCTGTGTGAGCACAGATAAGGGAGTGTGCTACAAATCAGAAGAAAGATGCTTTTATACAAGAAATTAAGACATTTTTAGTTAGTACCACTTATTAACATTGAGTAAATGAAAGAAAGCCCAATTCAAGTCCAGAAGGAATACCCCTTGTCCAATATGAAACAATAGGCTGCTTCAGAGGCCACCAAATCTACTGGCAGAAGAGATGGCCAATGACTTCAAGAAGATATTTCAGATGACTTCAGGAAAGCTGAGGAAGTTCCTCTTTGCCCTATCTTATCTCTTTACCCATTGTACAATACCTGATGTCACAAGATGCACACGTCTACTACCTTGAAGTAGGAAATATTATTGAAGTGTTGTCATCTGTTAAGGTTTGACTGACTCGCTCCAAAACCAGTCATATAGTCACTGTGGTTCTGTAAGACGCATGGACTCTACAAGTTGACTGACTTATGACGGCTTCTCTCTCATTTCTAAGATCCCTGCCCTCATGAAAGCATATGCAGAGGGAAGTCTATTCTTCTTTGCCAGTCTACAGCCAGAGAACATTATCAGACATTGTCATCTTGATCTTGGACTTCTAGCCTTTCAAAATATGAAAAACAGATTTTTGTTCTCCATCAATTACCAAGTTGATAGTATTCTCATAGAAAATAAAAAACAAGTCCGACATTGTTCTTCACATGACTGAAAAACAACACAGGCAAGGAACAGTGCAACAAGCTGCATAAGGAACTGGTCTACACAGACCAGACAAAAGTCTTATCAAAGCCACACCTATCTGTGTATAACTCTCCTGGCCCTGGCCTTCTCTACTGGAACAACTGAAAACAGTGGGGAAGGGGGAGGGGATGCAAAAGATACTCCCTGTGGAAAATCACCTTGATTTCAGATGGTGACTCTGACTTAGGGCTAGGAAAAATACATCTTTTGGGCATTTTCAAAGGCTCAGACATTATTCATATTGCTGTGGAATATGACAAAAACACATCTCCCTTTGTTTTGTCCCCAGATTCCTTGTGGCCACAGACTCATAAACTTCTCTTGTTCAGTTGTTGAAAAGGTTGAAGCAAACAAAAGGAAATTTTAACAAAAAGAATAAAAGCATCAGTAATACAGAATGTGGGTGACTCTCCCTTTATCTCAAGCATACAAAGAGCTGATATTACTGACATTTGTTTAAAATTATCAACTAGAAGATGCTAACCGGTGGCTGTAGATCTTCTAGCACTTTGGTTGGGTTGATGATATCATACTCTTTTCTTATTACATTTAAACAAATATCTAGTGGCAAAGACTAATGTTCTGTACTCTAGCAATGACAACGACTGCAAAACCAACTACACTATCATCTTGTACTGAAAATGCATTACATCTCTTTAAATATTTTTAAAGTAGGGTACTTGATTTTTCAGAAGTTGCATGATGACCTTGATAAGGATATTTCAGAGGCATCTCTTGTCCAATCAATAGAAAGCTACTGAGTTATGATATATATATATATGTATATATATATATATGCATATATAGGAACCTAAGAATAAAAACCTCTAAATGGAAAAAAATCACATATTGAGATTTGCAGCAACGATAGACTACTTCTGTTTATACATGTATTTTTGTAGAGTATTTTTAAAACTCACCCTTGCAAAGTTGAGATTTTTCCATATTTCATTATCAACAGATAACCTCACAAAAGAAAAACTTTCCAAAAGATACTTACTTCCAGGGCTTATTGCTTCTTTATAGAGCTATGCCATATGCACAAACCCTCCAAGCAGGGCCTCATTAAGTCTGCAGGCCTTCAGTAGCTATATAGTAAGTATATGGATTCCCATGTTATCCAAACATATTTATGTAGAAGAACACAGATAATGAAACTTGAATTTATCGAATCAATTTCTAGCTCCTGATGAGTATCAGGAATAATGTGTTTTCTACCCAAATGGAAAAAAAAATAGAAGCTTCTTAACCTAACTTCTTTGTCAAAGGAATTCTACTTGATAAGCCTTAAAATTAAGTATTTAAAAGACATTATGTGGGGAGAGATAGAAATACAGAATTTGTAAGTCCTAGAATCCTCAATCAGCCTAATAAGACAGAGATGGGGCTGGTCTTGGGGCTTATAACTTACAACTAATAAGGACATGGTAGCCCCAGTACATGGTAGGCAGCAACTATTTGTTGACTGCTGTGATGCCTGGTAAAGATGAAAAGATAGCCATTAGTGTGTGGGACCTCAGAGCATAAACAGAAGGGAACTCTTCATGTCACAAGGTGTGTGTGTGTGTGTGTGTGTGTGTGTGTGTGTGTGTGTGTGTGTGTGTGTGTGTTTAATGTCCAGGTTAATCATTAGGAACAAAATACAGTCCCTCTCTGCAGATTGTATCTGACAGGTGCAGACAGACAGCAACCCAATATCAAAAGAAATGTGATGATATCTGCCTTAGTTTCTATTTCTGTGATGAAACTCCATGACCAAAAAGCAAGACACTATGGAGGAAAGGGTTAATTTCAGTTTACAGGCCCTGATGATAATCCACCATGAAGGTAAGTCAGAACAGAAACTCAAGAGGAAGAAACTGATGCAGAAGCCATGGAAGTGTGATGCTTACTGGATTGCCCCTTATGGCTTGCTCATCTTACTTTCTTATAGCACCCAGGACCACCATCCCAGGGGTGGTACTGTCCACAGTAATCCAGGCCCATGTGCATGAATCATTAATCATGAAAATGTTCCACAGGCTTGCCCACAGGGCAAACTTTGTGGGGCCATTTTCTCAACTGTGATGTCCTTTTCCCAAATGACTCTAGCTTGTGTCAAGTTGACAAATAACTAGCCATCAAAATTAGGCTTTTGACATAGAAACATTCCACTCTTCAGCTAAAACCTTTCCTTTCTTGTTTGTCCCCAAGATGACATTTCAATATTAACATCATCATATGAAACATCTCAACATTTAAAAGCAATCTTTAAATTTTTAAACACTTCAAAGTTCAGGAAAGAGATTTGTCTTCTAAGCTGAGAGGGGAGAGAGAGAGAGAGAGAGAGAAAGAGAGAGAGAGAGAGAGAGAGAGAGAGAGAGAGAGAGAACAAAGGACAAAGATGTAAGTAAAACTTGAAAAAAATGGAGCAAGCACTAACTTATAAAATAGATACTAAACAGGAAACAGCTGGCATCGAGCAACTTTGTTTTCTTAGATTTTGTGCATAGCTTATATTATTAAATTTTCCACATGGTCCAATAAAATTGATCAAGGTTTCAAAACAAAGAAGCAAAAGCACATGAGAACAAAATTAATTGTCTATGGTTCCTCACAGAAATAGGAGGAAGATTTTCCACTAAAAGCAAGAACACTGTGACTGTTGGTAGTTTTAAATAAATAAATAAAAATTAGGAAAAATGGAAAAATTATCTTGCCATTAAAAAAAAAAAAGTTCTTCAGGGGAACTTTAAAACACAACTGAAGTTACAAACAATTTTTAATCAATTCATGACATAACAAGACTTTTTTCAGTAGTAGCAAAAAAGAGACAAAAGTAAGTATGTTAAATAGGATGTGACAGGGGACAAAGCTAACAACAAATGACAGTGTGCCATAGCTGAAATTATTTGTCTGTTGAGTTCAGACCAAACAGGAGCAATGGTTATAAAACATAACCATTGTTTTCAGTGTCGTGCAAGGTGTGCAAAGGAAGGTGTGTGTGTGTGTGTGTGTGTGTGTGTGTGTGTGTATGTGTAAGGTGCAAAGGTGTACACATTTGTAAATGTGTGTTTAGCTTATAAGCATGGGTATGCAGAATACAAACACATTCAAGTTAACGTCTATAAAGAATGCACACATTAAGACATTTCTTAATCTAATAAAACAATGAATTTATCCTGAGTTAAATTTGGGGATTTCTTTTTTAAATTCTGTGAGTCATCAGCTTTCATAAAGGAATTAAGCCATCCACAATGAATGATGGCATTGGTGGAAAGCCAGACCTATGCATGCCTTCCAAACATGGCAGCTTTAGTGGACTTTTGATCTACTCTCTAACCATCGGAGCTCACTCTATTTCCCTCTCTTCTTCTGGGAAATGTTGAACTATGGCACCCATTCCACTGACTGTCCTGAGACTTCTCATTTACAAAGCAATCCTAGGGACATAAGGACAAGGGGATACAGTGGCAGAACATGGTCTCTTCTTATGGAAATATGGCAAATTCCACTTGGTTTTAAGAACTGGCCTATAGAATGGGAAAGAAATAACCCTTCGTGAGAAGAAGCCCTGTAAATGGAGCCAGAAAATATTTCTGAACACAGATAAGGTGGCCAGGCCCACAGAGGCAATCCTGTTTAGTTCTGCTCTCAGATCTGTCAAGAACAGATAATGTGGTTCCTTCAAAAAAGGGACTACTGCTTATACAGTGTCAGGAAACACTTCACAATGCATTAACTGCCATAGTTCTTTGTCTAGGGTGGCGACCCCATACAATCTCCTTTTTACACATTAGAATGTCCATTGGTGTCACCAGTCTTCAGCTTGTGTTTAGGCAGCTGACAAGACTTCCTAAGTGTAGCTCTTCAGATATTCCAAGGAGATGGAAGTCCCATAGCAAAATTCCTATTCCTTTCTTAAGTCTCTGCCCACCCCTTCTGCTACGAGCCTTGAGCCTAAAAGCAGGAGTTTTTGGTGGATGTATCAGTTGGGGCTAGATAGCACAAGTTCTCCTGTTCTCTATGTTTGAATCAGTTGTGGTTTTCTGTAATGATCTCCACCTACTGTAAGGAGGTCTTTCTTTGATGATAGTGAGACTTATGAAGATTGAGAGTGGAAGAAACAGTCTTCCCTGGGGAAGAGCTTGGCTCTTGAATTCTAAGTGGTTAGCCCTGAAATCATATACATACAAGTAGCTTTATGTAGATTAAAGCGGTTGTATACATACATGTACATACATACACGTACACACACTGGCACACATAGATACACACATGCACATGCACATGCATATACAGACATAACATATATGTGTGTGTGCATGTGTATGTATTCATATATTTAATTATATATGTATATATACACATATATAATTAAAGAAATAAATGCCACTAATTTAAGAGAGAACGAGATACATGGGGAGGTTTGTGAATGAAAAGGGGAAGAGGAAAAATTATAGAATTATGTTTTAATTTCAAAAACAAAAAAATTACAAAATGGTTTGTTCAAGGTGTGTTTTTTAAGTCAATAATTAACACTACACACGAGATTTTGTTTTAAGTTAATGGTTTTAAATAGTCATTTGCAAACTGAAAATATGGACAAGGAAATGATCTGAAATCCAAATTTTAGGGAGCTTTAGGATCATCATTAAATATATACCACATGTAATGTGCTAATTAACAGAAAAGAGACATTGGTAGACCTTAACAAACATATTCTCATGGGGTTTTCTGGGGTGAAGTTTTATGAAGTATACACAAAAAGGAGAAAAACATCAAAAGTACAGCTTTCAGCAAAGACACCATTGGATGCTTCCCAACCTTACCATTGAACCAGCATACACACCATGTGTGCACGGCAATACCTTAGGGGAAAGCACTTGGCAAAGTGATTCATCAGGACTCTAATTTTCTCTGTATATCATTAGTGACTTTGTGGTGATTTGAATGAGAATGGTCCCCATAGGTTCCCCCAGCTGGTGGGACTGTTTAGAACAGATTGAGAGGTGGAAAAAGTGTATCACTGGAGATGGACTTTGAGGGTTCTGTGTAATTTCCAGTGCTTATATTCCCCCCACCCCAGCCCCCTGTCTTGTGACTGTGGATCAAGATGAACTCTCATTTGTTTGTTCACCACCATCATGGACTCTAACCCTCTGAAACCATAAGCTAAATTAAGTGCTCTATTTTATAAATAACCCTGGTCATACTGTTTTTTTGTTTGTTTGTTTTTTGTTTTTTTTTTTTTATCACAGCAATAGAAAAGTCAATAAGACAAAGTTAAACCACAGCCTTTATTTCTTATTATTTTACTTACTTATTTCTCCAGTCAAGGATCTCAGAATTTTTTCTTGAGTATGAACTAAAGCTCTCCCTTGTCAATATTTTCACAGACCAACAAACTAATCCAGTTTGTCATAAGTTAACACAACTCTTCCTTCAACACTAGAAGTTGATTCATGAGTTTGTTGCTCTCCAGTTTGTTTCTGGAACCCAGTGACAAGCCAAGAGCATAAGAAGAAATGCTAAGAGTCTTGCCATACTCACTGAGGTGAAGGTAAAAGTATCAACCAGCACAGCCTCTTTCATGCAGTGCTTGGCATCCTACAACAATGCCCAGTCATATGCTGGTCTAGAGCAGACTTAGGTTATCTGAGATAACACCCATTGCCCATCCAGCTTTTCCTCAATTGTGCAGAAAGCTCAGAAGACCTTCATGAACTTGAAAAGAACATCATTCCTTTATAACCAAAGCAAGCTTTGCCTCAATCCTGAGATCACAGATCTGGAGATTTTAACTCAGGCACCAAACAGCACCTTTTTTTAAATGATGTTTCTTCCTTGCCTGTCACCATCTTTGGTCTAGAAGTATCTTGTGATGTGTAACAAACTAATTTGTAATTATTATTTAGATACTGCCTCTCTAAATTGTCTCTATTTTTTGATTAAAATATTGATATAAAGAAATAAAGACAGAGAATCCAGGACTTGGAATTAAGAGTTGGCAACTAGTGGCTAAGAAGATGGTTCTGTGGGCAAAAGCACTGGCTGTTTTTAAAGCAGAGTCCCCAGAGCCTATATAATACCCAGGCAAGGTTATATGCACCTCTAATAACAACCCTGGGAAAGGAAGACAGAAGGATCTCAGGGGCTTGCTGGCCACCATCCTAGTCAAGGAAACAAGCATCACCTTGTTGACTATACCCCAGGGCAATCAGACAGAGCTCAATAAAAAAAGACACTTGACACCCTTCTGTAGCTTCCCTGCCTATACACAAGTAACCACAACCCCACACACACGCATGCAGCATACAGAAACACACACACACACACACACACACACACACACACACACACTTTACAGAAAAATGACCTGTTTACCCAACTGCTGCTCAATATTGAAAAACATGCTCAATTGAAAAGCTTTGGGGATAACGCAGACGTTATTTTGAAGGCCATTGTCTGAAAAGGGCAACAGAGAAGTATTTGATGTGATGTGTTGCTGTACTTTTAATCTGCATGTCTAGCTGCAGTATCTGAACCTGTAGCACTGGGGAAGAACCAGTGAATTGAAAGCAGCTATTTTGGCTTGAGTGTTCCATTGTAGTGAACAATATCAACTAAAGAAACACTTGTAAAACAAACATAATATTTTCAGACATTCAGAAAGGAAACAAACAAAACCCTCTTATTGGACTAGCCTATTTTCTACCCTAATCCCATAGGGCAAAGGTAAGACAGGAGGTCAGGCTTCTGTTGTCAGCAGGGAGAGACGAATATCACTTGCTCTATCAGAAGCTAGCGGTCTGTTTATTTCTTATAGGTTACTTCATTATTGCAAGCTTTCAACTACCATCTGAACACCTTCTACTATTTTCCTATTTTAAACACACACACACACACACACACACACACACACACACATTAGTTTGCAGTATGCATTACTGTAAAGAGATATCATGACCAAGGCAACTCTCACAAAAGCAAACACTTGATTGGGGCTGGCTTACAGTTTCAGAGGTTCAGTCCAGTATCATCGTGGCAAGGAGCATGGCAGCATCCAGGTAGACATGGTGCTAGAGGAGCCTGGGATTCTACATCTTGATCAGAAGGCTGTCAGGGGAAGATTATTCCTCACACTGAGTAGAGCTTCAGCACATATAAGACCTCAACACCCACCCTACCGTGGCATACTTCTTCCAACAAGGCCTTACCTACTCTTACAGGGCCACACCTCCTAATAATGCCACTCCCCATGAGCCAAACACGTGAGTCTATGTCACAACAATGTGTGTGAATGTTTGCCTGCAGTTATGGATGTGAATCACTTTTGTGGCTGACACCTACAGAGGCCAGAAGAGGACATCATAACTTGTATAACTAAAGTTACAGATGGTTTTGAGCCGCCATGTAGATGCTGTGAACCAAACTGAGCTCTTGGAAAGGAGAATCAGTGCTTTCAAACCCAGAGCCATCTCTCCAGCCGCTTTCAGTAAAACAAATCACTATTGCTGGTCTCCATTTTCTTAAACTTTGAACTTCATTTATCCAATATTCAGGTCACAAGTACCTAATAAGAATTTATGATATTCCAGACACTATTGTAGAAGCATGGAATCAAGGAGCAGGAAATTTCACTAACCTTCTTAGAGATGATAAGCAAAAGGTTTCAAATAACAATAAGCATATCTTACATATTATGTCAATATATTTTATTAATAAATTCAACAACACAACAAAGCAAGGGAGACACAGGTGCAAGGTTCAGGTTGGTTTTCAGTGTTAAGTCAGTGAGCTAAAAAGAGTAGGCATCATTGGGGAAATTCTGAAAAGTGACTCTGTGGAGAGGGAGGTAAAAATGCCACATGAAAATCAGGGTACACTGTGGAAGAAATAGATGAGCGCGTTTTGGAAAAGTAGAATCTATAATCTGAAACTCTCTTGAGCCACTGACACAAATGGCCCAGATGACTACTTGTAGTTGAGAAAAGCAAAACTATGCTGAATTAAAAAGTAGACTGTAGGTTCTGAAGACCTGGTCCATCACCTCCCTGCCTCCCAGTCCCTTCTCAGAACTTTCTTCCCCAGTGAAGCCTACTCTTTTTAGCTTCTTGACTTAATACTGAAGGCTAACCTGCACTCTGGGGCTATCCGAGTAATCCAGGGAACAGAGAAGGGTGATGCGGCCAAGGTAGCAAGGGCTGACTGGGCTGCCCTCAAATTCCAAGTGTCCCCTGAAGGCAAAGCCAGCTAGCTCCTGACAGATGGCAGGTACCAGCAGTCGGAGAAGGAACAAGATGAGGTCAGGCTTCTGACCTTACCATGGACAAGTGGCAGTCCCCATCTGAAGATGTTAGGGAAACTGAGAAGAAAGCAAACACAATAGGGGAGAGGGGTGTGCAGGTTGAGATATCTGTTAGATGTGCTTACAGACGGGTCTGGTAAGTGATAGGATACAGGCATTTAAAGTTCCAAAGGAACTGTAGAGATAAAATAAGAAATAATGTAATTCGATCTCTTTTTCTTCAGTATTTGTTTGATAAACCCATGATGCGTCCGTATTTTAATTCCTTAATGTTATAAAATTTGTAAAGAAAGAGAAATATTTTTTAAAAAATAGAAAGAAAGACAGGCAAGTAGAAACAGAATGAGACTGGCTGGTGGATTGTTGATTGACTGATTGATTGACTGACTGATCAACTCTCTTAAGATTTGCAGACTCAGAAGACCTCTAGGCTAGAGCTGCTTCAGACACAGGGCACACTCTGAAACAGCTTTGAGTCAAATCCTAAAACCTCTTCATTTGTTTTCCTGGATACGCAGTCTTTTACTGCTTCCATTCCTGATAGGTCTTCCATTAGAAATGGCTCATAACATTTTAACTTGAAGTTTCTCTACCTCCAGCCTTTCAAATAATTAAATATTTAAATGCTCAGGGAAGCCGGCTTGTGTGAAGTCAGGATTCTTTTGCAATGCAAATTTTTACTCTTAATTTCTCTGCTGGGTAAAATAAGAGTTACAGAAATTGGGTTTGCTTCTGGTGCATGTAGAATAGAATGTGGTCCGCATCATCCAGGTTGCGGTATGCCAAGTGGGCATCAGAACCATCGGAGTTAGACAGGGAAGAGGAAGGAAAGAAAAAGACAGCCAGCCACCCCTTGCAAGCTGACTGCCGGCCTTTTCTTCCATCGCATCCACTCTGCCTGGAAGCAGAGAAAGCCTGGAGCCTTCTCAGAGGATTTACAGCCTCGGCAATTTCCAACACTGGGCAGGCTGGAGCTCGCAGGTGACATCATCTGGGCATTGGCTTGTTTGCTTGAGTTTCCACCCGTGATGGGCCTCGTACTAACTGCACAGCAAGATGGAAGAAAAGCCTTCAGCACTGCTGACTGAACTCCAGGCCCCTGGCCTTCAGTGACCTCCTACCTGTGGGGAATCGGTGTGTTTACATCTGCTAGAAGAAGGGCTAATGTAAGGGGCTGTGTTTACATCCACCTTTCCACCTTTCCCCTACATTTCTTAGACATTATTGTCCCATAGTTTTTCTCTCATAAATTATCCCATGGCAGGCAAATATTTCCCTAAGACTTGATTTACTTAATACGAGAAAACGAGAGAGAACTTCTTTGTTTCTGAACTTAGTTTCCAGAACATAAGTGAGTTCGTTGGAGCCAGCATGGACAAAGAAAAGGAAAGAGTGGGCAGCTGCCTCGTCAGGATTCCTCAGAGCTTCTCCTTTGCTGTCTTCATTTGCATTAAGTTGGTCATGACCTTCCAGGTGTCTTTAGGGTTGAAGTGTGTGCGGGACCATTTGGAGCTGAGCCTGCTGGTCTGTATGGCCCTCCTGACATCAAGAGGCAGCTTTTAAAAGAACAGAGGCACCTTGTCAGGGCTTAGGGGTCACTAATAGCCTGCCTTGGGCCCTCCAGTGGGTCATGTTCAGCTTCCTCGCCCAACACAAAGAGAGAGGCGGGAGAGGCTGGGGAGGTGGGGGATAATTATCATTCTGGTGTTTTTTTCCTGAGGCCCGGAGTTATGCTCCATGTCACTGTGTTAATGTGCCTGCAACCAGGGAGACACATAATGCTCCTCTCAGCCCTGTTTATTAGCAGGATCCATTTGCAAAAGGCCCTTCCTTTGTGCCACAATATGAATGTGCTTTGATGACAAATAATTACGGCAGTCCTTTTGACATGAGGATCCACAGGCTGCCCTAGTTAAGCCAGTAATTAGCCTGTCCTCCTTTTTTATATTATTATTATTGAGAAACTACGAATTATCCTCATATGTGCACCGGCCACTGCCTTTTCTCCTCTCAGTCTCGCCGCTCGCTCGCTCGCCCTCTCTCCTCTCTCTCTCCTGCCTGTTCGCTCCTTCCTTTCTCTTTTCCTCAGCTCCCTCAGCACTTAGGATAAGCGGAATGCAGCTGCACAAAGGCAAGATAAAGCTAGACCATCAAGATGATGAACAATGTGGATGAAGAGGCTTCGAGATGAACACAAAGGCTGGAGAGGTACAGTTGATGTCGGCCAGGACAGCTGAAGAATGCGAGGCCCCAGGATGAATGGCCCTCATTTGTGAATATACAGATTTTTCCACGATGAATAAAAACTGAGCGGGGGTCACAATAAATAAACTTTTTCACCCTTCTTCTTAAATAATAATTCAGGTTCCCAGCACCAAACAGCTGTAAATTGAAGGTTGTGCTTAGTTTTCTCAACTCTCAAAGGGCATAATTAAGCTAAGATCACATTGTTTGATATATTAGTGTAATGGTGAGTTACTGTATTCTGCTTGTTTCAAGTTATTTTAGTTTTTCTTCCCCATTATCTGTTTTTTTTTTTTAATTACATTTCAAATACATCTTAAATGTAGGAGCAGCAGTTCCAAAACAGAGTTTGCCCTGTGTTTGGATCCTTTTGAAATGTATTCATATAACATTTAATTAAGGCAGCAACAACCCCCTAGAAATGTGGGGAGATAGAAATATCTATATTATCTGACTAGTTCTGACATGATCTTGCCAAAAGGCTGACTCTTTTTCCTTATTGGTGCAAGATAATTAGACCACCATTAACCCCCAGAAGCGCCACTGTCAGGATTTCTTGGTGTGATAAAGTCAGGATTTGGGAAGATTTTCATAATTTTGTTTGAGATCACTGAGGAGGCAAAGATCAGCTCTGAAGCTCAGCTTAGAGGATTTCTGAAAACCAGACTCGACAGTTTATACAGGAATTCAGCCCAAGGGAGAAGCTACAAACAGTGGCCCCTGGTGTCCTGTAACACTCATGCCCATTTGTGAAATCTCGACAATAAAAAGGCCCAAATAATGTTTTGTGTTTTATTAATGTATGAGAGAGTGCCATTTTCTCCCAAATTTTTTGAGCTGAAAGTAAATTAGAAAAAAAAAATCAGAGTGTCTATAGCAAAGAAAGAGAAACAGTATGTTTCTAGAAGTGCTTTCTACCTTGTTGGGAGGAATGGGAGGGAGGATCTAATATGTTCTTGATTTCAGAACTGTCGTTACTTGTGAATCTTCCATTCATTCAAACTGTTTACTTAGTCTCTGTCTACAGTAGACCCTCCACATCTACACTCAGGAGGGTCTCAGTCTACAGCAGGCCTTCCACATCCACACTCAGGAGGGTCTTCATATTTGAACTGGGATAAGAGCTGTTTATGAGTAGAAACACCAAGGAGTGTCCAAAAGTACTAAAAAACCAGGGATATTCCTATTATCCACCAAAGAACAGCTTCTGGAAGTTCTTATCTTTGGAAACTTTTAGCTCAGGATAGCCTACCCATACCTTGATGGAGAGCAACCCTTCCCTGTGACTCTGCGTGTCAACTTAAGAGGAACCAAACGTAACTAAAGCATGCTTTTCCTTTGGCTGTGTCTGCAACCCAAGAAAGTCAGGGCAGCAAAAATCAAGACAAGCTAAAAAACAAAGACCATAGATTCCTAAGAGAAGAGTCTGATCTCACTCACAGACTGTCCCTGGGGTGAGGATTCCTTAGATCCACTGAGTCTGTGTGCTCTGTCCTATCATAACCTAGTTCAAGACAGAGAACATGTATATGGTGGCTCTCAAATGAGAACAAGCACTGTTCCTTTTTTTAGTTGCCATTTTGGACAAGGCTTTAAAGGGCCACATGCAAATATTATCTAAGCTTCAACAAAGAAAGTTTGGTTAGGAGTTCATGTGAGTCAAAGTGAAATAGCTCAATAAACTTTTAGATACTGGGATATCTAAACACTCTAATGAACATTTACTGTATCTTTTACTTGCCTTTCACCTTAAGACTTATTAATTTTACTCTCAGATTTACTGAGTGTCTCCTATATTTTTGAGTCTTTCACACACCATGGTTTCTGAATGAGAAATAAGACAGGTCAGATTCCTGTGTTTCTAGAAGTTATATTTCAGTGGGAAGAAATAGCTAGTAAAGACATAGGTGAACTATAGTGAACCTGATAGTGATTTATGTACCAATAAATGTTATTGATGAGAGAAGGAAGTATGGTTTACATAGGCTGATTGGCAGAGATATAACAAAGAAGGAAAAGCTTGGTCAGAGCTCTAAGTGGAGTGAAGAGCCAGGCACATGTCTAAGAGATCTTCTCAACTAAAGGCAGCCCAAGATCAAAGAGCTAACAGAAAAGCTTATCCCACATATACACCCATGAAAAGGAGTCAACTGAGAAGGAGAAAGCAAGGAACTGAAGGGCAGAGAAGAGTTTGAGGATGCCCAGAAGTGAGCTAGATCACACAGAGCATTCACCATCACATTGAAAAAAAATCCTTCTTGTGAACTTAACCATGCTTGGATTTTAGGGCAATTGCTTTTTTTTTTTCTTGCATAATAATTATATATTTATATGTATATACAAACATATAGGTATATACATATATGTATGTATATTAGAGAAGCTGTAAAGAATATTCAAGTATGATGTGAGGCTGGTAGAATTATTGTGACTAGCAAAATTAGGTGGTCAACACACATCATCAAATCGAAGTATATAGATGCAAAAGCAACATGCAAAAAAATTCCACATTATGTTGAGGAAATACAAATACCACAAGTATTAATTAATTAATATATGCCTTTTAAATTTGGTCAAATTAAAACAGACACTATATAATGCATGCAAACTATGGAGTAACCTGGGCTCTCATTAAATTGTAGTAGAAGAACAAAATGGTAAAATCTCTTTGGACTATAACTTGACAGTATCTCATAAAGATGAGATTGTTGTTTGACACAGCACTTACACATCCATGGAAAATGCACACCAGTACCTTTCTACATGAATACACACAAACTTCACTCAGATATTTAAAGTACTTTCATCTATCATCACTGAACTTCGGAAACCAATGGACAAACATATACACTCCGAAAAGACCACAGTCCTCAGAAACAAAAGGGAACATCCTGTATGAAGAGAAAAAAAAATCATAATGAACCCCAAAGCACTTCTTTGTGAAAAATGAGCCAGATGCAAAGGAATAAACTCTGCATGATCCCATCCAAATGGCATCCTCAGAAAAGTAAAATTATCCCGTTAGTAAAGAGATCAGTTAGGCTTCTGTGAGACCAGGAGACACGGGAAGAAAATTGATTAACCAAGAGAAATGAAAGCACTCTCTGGAGTGATGGGAATAATATGTGTCTTAATTACTAGAAGGTGACATTCTGCATAACTTTGTAAACAATCACACCAACATGCATAAAGAGAATGTTTTCTTATATGTAAGTTATATGAAATATGGATATGGTTTCAGATGAAGGAGGCACCTTAAAGATAAGAGCTGTTGAATGGATCTTAGCAGTCTCCATCTTGCCTACAGAAATGATTGATTGGTTTACTAGAGGATCGCCACCATAACATACACCCATGTGTTCATCTGAAGGTGTTTTTAATGATGCTATGAGTGGGAAAGTAGGGGAGCTTCTGAGCTGGTGAGCGGGACTCTGCACATCAGAATTACCTCTGCCCTTCACATATGGACACCCAGACAAAGCAGAGCTCACTTCACTCCTGCTCCAACAGTCTCTGGCAATAGAGAGATACTCTACTGAGTCTACAAAATACAACCTCTTCCTTTTCATTCCCTCCATAGTTACCTAATGTATCAAAGACCCAGCGTCAACCCAGAAGCTTATTAAGCACCTATGATTTACCATGCACTTGAACAGATGCATGAAGATGTTTTCTACTCTTAAAAGCCCAGGATTCAATTAGGTAAAGGAAATATGTATATGAAAAGATAAACCAAAATGTAGGGCAAGATACAAAAGGTGTCACTTAATTGGTACAAGCAATTACTGTCATTCAAAACACAAGTGTTCCATCTTAGAAAATAATTCTTCTTATTATCATTCATTGAAAGCCTATTATCTGCCACATCCTTTGCAAGCACCATCCCATTTAATCTTCAAAACAGCTCTAAGATTTGAGTTGCTCTCTACTCACAAATAGGGAAATAGAACTCTTTAGGGATCAGTCATTTATTCTTCATCCTGCAGCTACTAATCCAAGATACAAGCTTGGATCTACCTGATTGCAAATATCAAATATCGTTGGAATTTGGTTGGTTGGGTTTTTTATTTTGTTCTGTTTTGTTTGTTGTGCTTTGCTTTACTTTGTTGGAGTTCTCTCTCTCTCTCTCTCCCTCTCTCTCTCCCTCTCTTTCTCTCTTTTTTTCTTTACTGGGTATATTAGTGAACAGTATTGACAGTGCTCAGAAATCTGGTTAGATTTTACATGGCTCAAGACATCTGAAGCCCTGAGCACAAGAATGATTGAAACCAACAAAAACTCAATGTTTATTTTCCAGATTGTATCAGATCACAAGCCCTGTAGATACTAGCTACCAATTATTTTATAAAGAGTTTGGTGTGTAAATAGCTGGGATTTTTTTATTCATATTTAGTCTCAAAATCATGTCAAAGCATTTCAAAAGTAATGGCCTCTCATGCTGAAATGGATTTCCCGTATTGGGAATTTTCTTTAGGTGAAATCCAGTTTAGCTTAGGTGAGATTCCTCTGTGAATTATTTAGACAGCTCTCAAGTGATGGAGAAATGCAGTAAGACCATTCACAAATCACAAATAATAATGTCTGTGTAGTCTTTTATCACAGAGGTATAATGTCAAGCTCAAATCTTTAAAAAGAAAATTATCACATGCATATATAGATTTTTTTTAAGACTCATAACTCATGTTTCACCACAGGGGAATTGCCTTCTTTCACACCCCCTCATCCCACACTCTTCATTACCTTCTGATGCTCAGACAGCTTTGGGGTAGGTAGTAAAAATATTGAACGAAGCATATACTGTATGCAAGTAAGATAATTTTAAAAACTATATCAGGCATAAATTTTCTTTAGTCAATTAAGACAATGTCCACTGAGAATATTTAAGAAGGTGGATAGGAAGTATTTTCAACTTTGTAGACTGTATCATTCTGTTGTAACATAAAAGTAGACAGGTATTACAAGGCTGAGAATGAGACTAAATATACTCCATAAAGTTCTGTTTAGAAAAGTAAGAGTTCCCTGACCTACTATGAAGAGATCATGTACACGGCCTGAGGTCAGACCTTAGGATCTCGAAGAGTTGCAGCCCATCTAAGGATTCTGCCATCTGCTTAAGCTCACAGACTCTCTGTCCTCCCTGCTGTCTACCATGTCTTCTGTCCCCTGTGTTCTCTTTTTCCTTGACCAGCACTTAAACTGCCCATGGATTTCCATTAGCAGCTATGGCAAAGGAGGCGGATTTATCAACTCTTTTCCTTCACTCAATATTCTCATTTACAGAAAAGTGTGTACTAGGGAACACAGAGTGAGATCAATACCCAGAATGGGATGAGGAGGCACACAATGCTAGTTACTCTACTCTCCTCAACACACACACACACACACACACACACACACACACACACACACACACTTCACAGAGGATCATTTGTTTATCTTTCCTCCCTCTCCCTCTGTGCTCCTTGATTTCCATTTACCATGACCCAAAACAGTGCATGTTTCACTGGCCCCATATTTAATCCTGGGGTCAGTTGATTATGGCTGAGTTTGAAATAAAATTACTTTCCAAACACAGTAAAATAGCAGGAAAGAGCTTTTGTCTCCAAAGGTTCTCTCCTCCTCCATTCAGACCCCAATTCACCAAAGGCATTGTCAACCAGAAACTTACTTTGAAATGCTCTTTTGGATCTTTTTACTAGCTCACATAGCTTGGCATTTTATCTCTCACTTGGTAAAGCAGTGATATAATTAGTCTAGCTATTAATGTTTCTTAAGCTGAGGATTGTGGGTACAACAGTCTAGAACTCATTTTCAGAGCAGAAGTAAAGGATGGGTACAGGATCAAACATTGATGAGAGGACTGAAGAGTTTCACACAAACTGGACAAGTATTAGCCCTGTCAAATAGCTTCATCTTGTCATTTAATCACCCTCTAAATAGTTCATGGGACCTAAAGGGAACCATGGGGTAGCCACTCTCAAATTCTCCCTAGTGTCCACACTACAGAACAGCACAAGAGACCTGAACCTCCTGATTGATTTTCAAAATGCTATTTGCATAGAAAGAGGTTCCTTTTATTAGGACCCAATAAATATAACAAAGCTCTATATCTGCTCTACTGCAAAAGCAAGGGTACGTTGAAATCCCTGGACACACGGCTATGTATACCTGACTCATTTAGTTTCACAATTTTCCACTGCACAAGAGCAAAAATGTGTTCTAATCAGCACAGAGCCTCTGCTTTTTTAGCACTTTCCCCCCAATAAAATCCTACAGCTCCTAGGCCAGAACCCTGTTCCTGGATGTGATGAAAACTCCATTTGTTCCACTATCTGGTCCAGAGCCCACTACCACTACCCACCCGCACAAGATGCAGGGGATGTAATCTTATCTACAAGCTCTTCCTAGCATTCTTGGTTTGGGTACCCAGAAAGGACTAAAATGAACGGCCCTGCATACTAGCGCTGAGTAATGGGCCTTCAGAAATCCAGAGTATGAGACAAATACATCAGCTATGAGATATAATACCAAGGGCTAGTTCCACAGTATCGGCATTTTTAACTTTCATTCCAAAGTGACTGCATGATAAGAGGATACAATTCGTATTTTGAATTCAGGGTGAGAAGATCTTTTTAATAAATCTGTTTTGCTTTGTAGCTATACATCATTTCCTACCCAAATGCAAAACAAAGCTCCTATCTTTCCCGCCCCCTCTCTCTTCAAAACATCTATAATGATAGATATCCATTGTATTTTTTTTTCCATTCCAGAAATGAATTTTTCAAGCCAAACTTTGGTCGCTGCTTGTGGATGACACCATGAGCTTTCAAGGAATCTTTCTTCACACAGAAAGCAGCTTGCAGATCCAAACAGACGGGAAAGGAAGTTGTTTGGGTAAATAATGAGAGCTGGGCCTGAGAGTCTCCCACGGTGGTGTGTGTGAGGCTGGATGAATGGGAGAGCGCTCAGCATGTTCAAAAGGCAGGCTCTTCTTCTGTTATCCTTGGCCTGTTGCGCCAGCCTGCTAATGAGTGGACACGCACTACCGTTCATTAGCATTTTATGGGACTTTATATTTGCGGTGCACATTACAAATCGTATTTGTTAAACCTCTCGACATCTCTTCTGAGACCGTCACCATCACCTGGCTCTTACAGAGTAGTCCATGTTCTAGGGATGCAAGTGTAGGTGCAACCATAAAGAGGAACAATTACAGAGTCTCAGATCAAATCCTAACAGAGACATCAGATGGGGTCGAAGTAGGAAGTGTAGCCTGCTGCTGCGTGACAGCGCCGCAGTCTCACTGACTTCTCTACAATTAATTTCTGCAAGGTTCTTCAAACCCGGCTTGAGTCCATGACTTGATGATATGACCTGTATTTGTTTACTAATCTGCAAAATCACACTTTTTTATTCTCTTTGTACTCGTCCTTTTATGTTTTGACATACAACTCACCTTTCCTGCAGAAATGCCTGGTGTGTTGCGTCCATTTTCCACCATCCTGTAAAACACTAACCACTATGGGGGTTATGGCAAGGCCAAATGCCTAAGCGGCCATGCCAGACTGCAGAACTTTTTTTCTGTCTTGGCCTTTCTAAAGCACTGCATGTCCTCACCTTGCACACTTGGTGTCTCCTCAGGGTCTGTGAGTTTTCTTCTGCTATCCACATGTATTGACAATATGCTAATTGAACTTGGATGTGTAATGTAGTTTTAAGCTTGTTGTAGTTATTCCTGGTTCTCCATGATTGAGAGCAAGGCCCACAAGTGAAATCATGGTGGGGTTCAGGTTGACTAAGCAACTTGAACCAGTTCCTAAATGATAGCATTCAAATATGAAAGAAACCCATGCATGACTCTTACTCTTGTGATTGAGAGAACAATATATCTGGTTATATATGGCTATTGAGTTACCTTATTCTACATGGTAGGATTCTACCATATTCTACATCACTGCTTGGACACATGAACCTACATTTATCCAGTTAAATCAATCTAGGCCAATATATAATGCTATAGAACACAAACATACCAACAGACACACCACAGGAAGGAGATGTGACTTCTAGCATGCACTAGGTATGTCCTGAAGTCCAGAGCAACTCCTTTCTTATCAAATGATGCCACTTTTCCCATTTTTATTGTGTTTATAAGTTCTGTGTAAAAGGAGACCACATCTACTATGTCCACCAGAGTATGTCCACATGTAACAAGTGGCTTGATTCACTGGGATAAATGAATTTTTTAATTGAATGTTCTGGTCAGAAGGTCCAGAGTATGTCCTATATAGCACGTATGTACCAATAAAATTGATGAAATCCCAGAGGAGCTGATCTTCAAGAGAAAAGAGTTGGCTAGGTTGAGTCTCTGTTGCTGTTGTTTTTTTCTGTCCTAGGCAAAGAACTTACTCATACAATTTATAAACCACCCATATCAACACAGAGAAGAGCAACACTTTTATGCCCATGCAAACTAACTTCTTTCATGCAATGATCATATGCTTCTGCCACCTAACCATGTTAAGAAGACTGGGCTTGTTTTTCCTTATAAAACTGGATGTGGTCAGCAGATACCAGCAAATATAGCTGGCCTTAAACACAGATACCCACAGAAGTTCAAACAGTGTCATCCACGAACCCTACCACCTCATATTTCTGCTTGGCTCCTCTGCTTAGCCTGGCTCTCTCCACAAGATGTATGAGAGCTGCAAGCAGTCCCCCTCAAGGTCCACTTTGGGCAAGCCTAGAGAGGAGAGCAAGCCTTCCCTGAAGTTCTGTGCTGTCAAAGAAGGATTGTGATTGGCTAGATTGTGTGAGGTGGCCAATCATGAACCAATCAGCATGGCAAAGTAGTGTAATACACTGATTGGCTAAGACTCTGTCTCAAACACAGCCATTCCAGTTAAGTGAACAGAGATGCATCAAGCATATGGAATGGATTCCTCTACATGAAGAATTTTGTTGTCATGGTTAATGTGAAGAATTGATTGTCAATAATCAAGAATACCAAATGTGGGGCTGAGATGTCAATTGATAGGAGAACACTTACCTGGTTTCAGTCCCTAATCCCTTCTCTTCCCATCACCTTGGGTCCACTCCGGTCTTTGAGATACTTTATCAGGGACCCCCATTAGCCTTTTGTGATCTTCCTCAAACCAGAAAACACTTGCATCTTCAACCTGCCCCACACAGCACCATGGCCATGATAACTGTGTGTGGTGTTTCTAATAAAATGGCAAACTTCAGGATAGAACACTTTTCTTCCCAATCTTGTCCTACCTAGCCCTCATTTAATCCCAGCATATGCTCACCTCAAGCATCCCAATGACTCCTAAAATATGAGCCAGAGCCATTGGTTGTCACATCACCTCATGTCTGGACTCCTTGCTGACACCTATCTGAGTCCAGTTCACCTTTCTGCATATAGCAGAAACATAAACTGGACTAGTAAGTAAGAACCTACTCCTGTCCATTGTCCAAATAGAAAAGGGACCTTACCCCTTACCCCCAAAAGATGGTTAGCAGAAACTTTCAAAAAAAAAAAAAAGGTAGGCTGAAACATTAAAAGAGACTCTTGCCCCTCCCACTAAGAGCAGAGAAGCTGTCGTGTATAGGGAGAGGAGGGAGGCAGGGAGGGAGAAAAGAAAGGACAGAGAAAGACAGACAGAGAGAGAGACGGGGAGAGAGACGGGGAGAGAGAGAGAGATGGAGAGACAGAGACAGAGAGACAGAAAGAGAGAGAGAGGAACCGCCATGGTTCCTCCTCAGCTATAGCACTTGATTATATGGCCCCTTGACCTTGTACTTGGAAAACCAGTCACGTGGACCTCAAGCTATCAGACATCACCTGCCTGGGTCCCTGGTTCTGACTTTTGTCTGAGTTTCTATTACACAAATGCCACCAGTTCTGTCCTTGCAAGATTGAATTGAAGATTGAGCTGCCTAGGAATGCAAAGGGAGAGCCTCACCTCCCCTGGCCTCCAGAGGGGGGACCTGGCGCGGGTCTCCAGCACACCCCCGCACTAGGAATGTTTCCCACAAGCTGATCTGGAGCAGATCTGGAGCAGATTTTCGTCGATGCATATTCTCAAGCCCACTGGCCTTCTGAATCAAAGGTAGAGTTATAAACTCGAGAAATTGACTGCAGGCCTCTCTTTCCAGCATGGACTCACGAAGCTGAAGCATTTCACTTCTTTTTAATAAGGTTAAAAATAGTTACAAGTGAAGCATTGGAATACGGCCTTGAAAGAGCAATGTGGTGCATCTGTGACTTGGACCTGGTCGATGTTTTACAGCCCTGCCTATTAAAAAAGCCAGGCCATCCTTATTCCTGCTCTGACTCGGGAGCTCTCGAACAACAGCGCCTGTGAATGTTGGTTCTGGGTCTCAGAACCAGGGATGGGGCCCAGCTAACACCACTGCTTGCAATTAAGGACTCTGGATTGACTACCTGTTGACTGGTTTCCCATTAAGGACAGCCTGGGGATGCAGAAGAGTTTTGGCAAAGTAAGAGAACTCAGCCTAACTTAGGGCCCCTTTAAGAAGGCTGAAAGAACAGCATTAAAGGGGCAAGTCTATGCATATAGAAAGAGAAAAGCCCATTAAACCCATACAACCTTAGACCAAATGGAGAAACCAAGGCAGAGATCACACCCAACTCAGTCTCCTGCCCTTGTTGAGTATTGCAATCATTCTACACACTGTGTAGGCCAGGGTGAGACTCCCTACATCCTGCTGCAATTTAAGAGGGGGTGTGATTATAACGTCCCAGATCAAAAGATGGCAAGGATCCTGGCCCAGTGCCAGCCAGAGTCATGGCTCCTGATAGAACTACTAAATCGGTCCGATTTGGATTTGAGAATAATAAAGCAATTAGCCACGAAGTGACAGGAGCTGGATTTCACAGTAAAGGCTGTGCTAAGCAGCCACTTAGCATCAGGAGAACAAGACCCCTTTCTTCAGCCACCTGCGGTCACCACCACCCCCATACACCAGCACTCCCTCCCCCCTTGCAACTGGTTGAAAGGGAAAAAATTAAGCCCAGACCTCCACTAACAGGCAGACAGGGAGGGGACGAGGGACAGACCCGTCATTCAGAGGCCTCCAGAGGACACTTTGACTTGGCTCACGAAAGAATAAAAGACCTTACTAACTACTCAGAACTTTTCAAAGCCAGGCTCTGACTACTTAGTTAATTGGCAGAATGAAAGGCATGGAGGCAATAAGAAGTGGTGGATGTTATCAAAAACGAAGGAGAGAAAGACCCAGAGAGCAATGCCAGCCTCTGTTACTGAAGATGCCCGAGACTTTCTAAAGTGGAGTTCTGGAGATCATGCCTTAGCTCACGTGTCTGTGTTGTTATGATCTTGAAGGCCTTCCTGACTTTCTTGCTTTACCACTAAACATACAGACAGACATAAAATATTCATATTTTAAGGGGACTATTTTTCTCATGTGGTGTCAGAGCATAGAGACTCACATGGAACTACTGATATGACCTGTCTTGTTTGCCAACTACCTCGAGGTGGACTGGGGTGGAATTTGCGAATTATGTAACATTTCAGAATCCTTCTACCAGTTAAGCTGTTTGCTTGTCTGTCCTTCTGAGGAGAGAGTTCTTTACAGATCTACTGAACTCCTGGGTATGTGTTCAGATGTAATGACAGAACTGTTTAGATTTAACCAGTTGCAATAATGTTATCAAAACCTTTGAACCGTCCAACGTATGATTCCCCTGCCAACATATTGAGAGGTAAAATTTAGTCCACACAGAATAAAGACACACACACACACACACAGGGGGGGGGGCAGGGAGGAGAAGCCCTTTTCTACTATCTCTTTAGAACTCTTATCATATTTGAAAAGGTTAAAGAACCAAGATAGCTTGGTTAAGCAGTGTGTTAACTCTTGAGAATCAGAGCCACATACAAACGGGAGCAAGCTTGAGCTCACAAACTTCATCTCCAGGGAACATGCACAGTGACACCATCTTTGGTTGCTCAATGTGTAATATGATACTGTCAACAATAAGGGAGAGCCAAGACCCCCTCAAGTTGAGAGGATGATACTTCTTCAGACCGGTACTGTTCCAGAAAAAAAAAATTTAAGGGCTGTGAATAGGCTATTATCCAAAATATATCTATTGATTATATTCAATAACAGCTCTCATATGAAGAAATAACTGTTTCTTACTGGTGAATAGCTATCATTGACCAAGAATAGAGTCAAACTGGCATGCTTCAAATGTCCCCTCTGTGGAAAAGAACATCCTACATGTTTGGGAGCACATGCATGCACATCCAGTTAACCTGCTATTCTTATGGTTACAGTTTAAACCGTTGCAGGTAAGGGTAGTGTAAACACCGACAGGCCCCTAGCTAGAGAAGGCTTAGCAGGCACCACCACAATAGCCATTTAGGCTCCCCTCTTCTTAGGAATATTTGGCTCAACCAATGAGAGCAGGATAAACCCGCCTGGCATCTTAATGACCTTTGAGCATTAGCAGATGGCTCTTTTATGATCACAGATTAGCAGTACATGGTTGTTTGTTAATGGCCAATAGCAGGTGCCAATGGGCACTTACACATCTCTTCGTGGATGTTTCTGTATCTTCCTAGGTGAACAAGTAGCTGACTTTCAAGGAACCTGCTTTCCAAGTGCTGTCCTTTGTGTCTTTGCTGCCTGTGACATGGCCCAAGCCCCACAACAGAGTTTGCAGAGACTACCTCAATTGCTTAGTCTCTTCTTCTCTTCATTCTTTGCTCTTTCCTTGCTCTCTCCCTCTTTTATCTCTCTCCCTCTTCCTCTCCCTTCTCCACTCTCCAGAAACAGCCTCCTCTGGATCCCTGCGCCATACAGAATTATCTAAACCTGATGGCAAAAGAAATCCTGGGATGTACCAGATATTTTGGCAGGAGTATGACTGAAACTATCAATATAAATGACAAAAACAAACAAACAAATAATAAATCACAGTCGTGTCTTCATCTAAAATTAATTAATTTCATAGGCCAATGAACGTTTCCTTTCTGCCATTTACAGCATCCAACCCATGTCACCTAGCAGATCACATCTTGCCACCAAGATCCTGACCTCCAGGACCACTTTTCTGTGTGTGTCTACCTTGTATCCCCATGTTCTTTCATCCTCACAAGGAAAGCCAGCTGTGTGGAGCTAGTACCCAGGGTTATGGAAATGATTTTCCACCCATGTTTGGGCAAATGTCCCCTCCACATAGTTTATTTCGTTGCTGGAACAACTCAGGAGGGCACTAGGAGGCAGAGTAACTGCCAAATTGCTCTGTCTGTATTCATCTTCTTGGGTGGGGAAAGGGAACCCCCACAATTAACCTCAGATGCTGACAGGCTTCAAGCCCCTGGGGGTCGCAATCCCAGAGAAGCCAAGGAAGCCAATCACAGATTTGAAGCAAGGTAGGGCTGCGAGTTCAGGTGTTTTCTTTCTCATCCCAGTTTCTAAAGAGGAAGGGGTACGTGGTCCCCTGCAAAGCCTGCACGGAGCTGCACTTGTTTGAAACAAAGTTGCCGCATTCATCAAAAGTAGTTGAATGTTCATCATTGGGAAAGAATCCTTTCACTCCACTATGTCTATCATACCTTCCTTATAAAATATAGCTCAGGAAATTGCAGGCAACTTACTTTAAAAAAAAAATTAGAGCTCTCCCAAAGGCCAGGTTTGTCATAGGAATGAATAGAAATATGGACATTTAAAAAAAAAATTGGATGGGTTGATGGACTTCGTCTGTGTTTTGACAGGATTGTTCATTTAAAACAAATCCTATTTTCAGCTCTGGAAAAGCTGTGTTTCTCAAGTGAATATTGCATCTGTGGGGTGTTCATTGCTGTTTGGGGCTAATCACATCTTGTCAAGGAAGCGGATTAAATGTCTATAAAGAGACCAAATAACAAATTCAAATGTGAAAGTAGCCACTTTGTTTTGGCTTCTCTCAGAAGTGTGACAAGCCATTGCTGCTGGCTGGTACTTCACCTTCTAACAGGATGGTCTTTGCATAGCAAGCTTGAGCTCCATAGAGGTGGTCAGGTTCTCTTTACTCTTGGTCAAGTCTCCAGTCTTGGTCAAGATTTTCACTGAAGCTTTGGCTTTGGCTCAGTCCCTCATGCTATGGCTCTGAGGTATAAAGTTAATAAAGAAAATGAAACCCAAGGTGTTGAATTTCAAGATCTTTGGGGGCAATCTACCCCTGCCCCCACTTCAAACATGAGAGAGCCGAAAGAGAGAAGAAACCGAAACTCAGTACACAGGGAATCTTAGCAGACACCGACAAGGCTTCCTATCGAGCTGGATAGGAACTGAGAGGGCAATGCATAATAGCCAAGGAAGGACTTGAAGAGTACCCAGAGTCCCAGAGGTCTTGTTTGGAGACAGGATCTGTCTGTGATTCCCAGGCTTATCATGTCTTCCTCGTGAGTCAGAGATGCTTCATCTTCTAGCTGTGCTGCTACAAGGCAGGGATATCTAACTGCTGATGTAGACATGTCTCCCCTCTCTGCCAGACTCATAACCATACCTCACCTTGGAGTCATATACAGCTCAAAAGATAAAACGGAAAAGCCATTGCTAATTAGACTGTTATGTTAAACTGCTTTAACTTTATTTTATGAGTAACATAACGTACGTAAAGAGAAGACACACAGTAGTGCTGGTGACCTTTAACAATGACACATGGCCATCCACATACGTCTTGAACCAATTGCCTGAAATCTTGAAAACTGTTTCTCTGCACTTGATCATCTGACTTTGGCACTTCTAAACGAGAATTTATTGTGTAAATAGTCTGTCACCTACATAATGACTTTAGCCTCATCCTTTAAAATATAGGTGAGAAACAATAAATAAAATCAATTAACAGTTGGAGTTTAGAGATGTTGATGGACTTAGCTAACAACTTTTTAGTAAGTTCACTGAAGAGTAGTCATCCCAAGATTTCTGGACCCTACTGGCAAAAGATCAGCAAGCATGACCAGAGGCCAAATTTAGCCCAGTGCCTATTTTTATAAAGTAAATATGTGTGGGTTTTTTTCCACAAATTTGAATAGATTTTTAATATAAAAATTACAACTAGTACCACACAAAATCCAAATTTCATGGCCCACAGATGGAGCTTTTCTGGAGCCCAGTCTCATAATTGATTTGAGTTTTGCTTTTAGCTCTTCTCAGAGTCTAGTTGAGGAGCTGCAGCAGAGACTGTATGGCTTGTGCGTGTTTGTAAACTGGACAAATAACAGCAACAAATGACAAGGCTGATGTTAAAAATGGCTTTGCTCCATGCACAAGCCAAAGGAGATAAGTAGCACTCAATTCAATGGGAAAGTGTTATCTAGGGTGTAAAGCTGTCTGTTCTGGTAGACAGCAGTTGTGTTAGAAGTTTTACTAAATAAAGGGACACTGCTGGAGGAAACCGGGTCCCAAGTCTGACATTCTCTCATTTTGTGTTATAATTTAAATGGTTACTTGGATGCATTATGGGTTGGGACAGCATAGCCTGAGCACTGGATGTTTCCCAACTCAGCTCTGTGGATGTTCAGCAGTGTGAACTTTGGTGAGTCCCAGAAGTCCCGTTCTCAGCTCACCTGAGAAAGCATGGCTACTTTCTACTTGTGATTTATCTTCTACAGCGTTTTTCTTTCCAGAGTGATTTTTAAGGTCGGTGACACACTTTAGGCTAAGTCACATTTTTGAGGTGCCTATCCCCACTGAGTCTTTGAAAGACAGGTTTGTGTCTCTACTACCACATTTGGTCCATCTTTGCTCTTGAGACCCATGTCTCATCCAAACTTTGTTCACCATCAGATGTATTAAACATTGATTTAAGCTGGCAGTGGTGGTGCACACCTTTAATCCCAGCACTTGGGAGGCAGAGGCAGGTGGATTTCTGAGTTCGGTGCCAGCCTGGTCTACAGAGTAACGTCCAGGACAGCCAGGGCTATACAGAGAAACCCTGTCCCAAAACCTCCACCTCCCCCAAAAAACAAAAAAAAAAATAAAAAAAAACAAAAAACATTGATTTAAAGTTTTCCTCCTCTTTTCTCCTTCTTCTCCTTCTTCTCCTTCTCCTTCTTCTCCTTCTCCTTCTTCTCCTTCTTCTCCTTCTTCTCCTTCTTTTCTCCTTCTTCTCCTTCTTTTCCTTCTCCTTCTTCTCCTTCTTCTCCTTCTTCTCCTTCTCCTTCTTCTCCTTCTTCTCCTTCTTCTCCTTCTTCTTCTTCTCCTTCTTCTCCTTCTTCTTCTTCTCCTTCTTCTCCTTCTCCTTCTTCTCCTCCTTCTTCTCCTTCTTTTCCTTCTTCTCCTTCTTCTCCTTCTTCTTCTTCTCCTTCTCCTTCTCCTTCTTCTCCTTCTTCTCCTTCTTCTTCTCCTTCTTCTCTTTCTCCTTCTCCTCCTTCTCCTCTTCTTCCTCCTCTTCTTCTTCTTCCTCCTCCTCTTCCTCCTCCTTTTCCTTCTTTTTCTTCTGCTTCTTCTTTTATTTTTTCCTCTTTCTTTCCTCCTCCTCTTCCTCCTCCTCCTTCTTCCTCTTCTCTCTCTCTTTTCTAGCTTTTCTCTTTACCTTCCTTTAAGCAGAGTTTGAAAATTCCAATCACAGTACCTGTGTTTCCCATAACAAATCACACTTCACTGTAACAATTTGCTTCCTGTAAATTAAAAGCATGAATGGCCACCCTGAGTACATTTGAACCCAGCAGCATGTCAAGCAGTTAGCACATCTACAGTCAACACTAGTCACGTGACTGGATGACTACAGCAGGCAGAGCCGTAGATATTAATATACCTATCCCTTTGTTAATTATGCTTTATGCTCTGTAGTATAGTGACAACAACATAAAAGTAAGTGTTCAGCAGACACATGAATAAACATAATGTTTACTTATTTATCTCTATAATTGTTATAAAGGAACACTTTATCAAAAAAGAAACAGGCAACCTTCCAAATTCAGACTATCTCAGGATGATAAACAAGAAATCTCATCATTTCGTCCCTTTCTGGGACCAGAAGTCTTTCCAATTGTGCTCACTAACACAAACTCTTACACATCTGCTGTAGTTTCCTAAATAAGCCTTAACTTCTCTCCCATCTTGGCCCTTTCAGATGCCGCTTTCCTGATCAAAGCACTCTTTGTGACTTTCATTAGTTCAAGTAACATGGACTCATCTTGCAGCATATATGTGTGTCTGTCTCCCTCTTTCTATGATGGAATTGAGGTCCTCATCAGACTCTTACCCAATTCGTATAGATGGTACTTGGTGTCGTGTATGCTTTTATCTTCTTCCATTCACTAATCTTTATCTTTGTATGCCTCAATGATAGAGTTCGTCTTTATCTTTGTAAAATGGAGACTATGTACATAAACTGTGGAAGCTGAATGTATGGTTGATGAGTGTGTGCAGGAATGGGAAGTTGCTTGGATGGTCAAGTGAGGAGAGCTCAAAGATAGAGAAGGCCAGTGTCCCCTGAACAAAGGACACAGGAGTCACAGATGGCTGGCTTACAGGACACTCAGCCTGGGTGTCTGTATGTATGGCCGAGTATATACACACATAAATAGAAAACACATAATATATGGAAACCAGATGTATGGCTGATGTATTAGAAAGTTTAAAGTAGGATTTCTAGCAGATTTTCCTTACTGAATGGTAGGAAGGACAGGGCAGTAAAATGGCCAGGGTATTTGGGGAGTGAGTAGTTCTCTTCTTTCCATTTCAATGAAAAAGAAGCTAGAGTTGCTAGTCACCTCACAGTAACAAAGCCCAGCTGGCTAGTGGACATCACAACATCTCTTGTTAAATTCCTGTCCTACTTACCAGGGAACAGATAGACACTTGTCTCGTGGTCCCAGGTGTTTGTAACCTGGCTTTTTTTTTTTTTTTTTTTTTTTTTTTTTTTTTTTTTTTTTTTTTCAGAGAAAGCAGAAAGTTTTATTTCCTAGCAGAAACCACTTAGGGAGACTTTGATGGCATTCAGCAAAGGTCCCCATCATCATCATAACCATCATCAACCCCTCAGCAAAGTTTCCAATTTAAGAAATTAGATAATTAAAACAAACCAATAATGAAAAGGACTCGTGAATGTAGATGTTTCCATGAGGGAGAACTATTTCCCGCTAGTTAGAAGGGTAATATCTCCTATGAAGTTTGCCTCAGGGAACAGCTGTCTCTGCCTCTATGCTAGATTGCAGAGACTATTCTTGAAGATGTTGCTCAGATTCACATTCTATTTGGCTGTAAAGTCAGGTCACTTGTCTCTCCCTTCTACAGTTTCTCAGAGTGCATCTCTTACAAATCCCCTGATGTACTTTGACAGCTTTTATTCCTCTGACAGAATCCTAGAATTCAACACACAAAAGTTGTATGTCAAGGGAAACAAGGCTACTTCTTAACAGGGTAACATGCTCATGTATTTTCAAGGCATTCCAAATCCTCCCATCCCTGTTTTTGACAAAATTTAAACTTTCCTGGACACTAATGGTAAGTAAATACCAAACAACCAATTCTCTCAGAAATCTGTACATTGCCAGGATACTTCCCATGTATTGATCCAAGTTTGCAAATAAATTGAGGGAGCCTTCAGGGTCTGAATCTTTGTAGACTGTGGTGCTTCTCACTTTCCATGAATGCAACTGTCTGAAAATCTAATGAAATAGAACTTACAGAGTTTTGTACAACTATCTCATATGACATCCAAAACCACTAAGCATGTAGATGCCTTGCAATGGGTAGATGTTACTGGTTTCCATATAGTGTGTGTTTTCTATTCGTATGTATTTGAGTGTGTGTGTGTGTGTGTGTGTGTGTGTGTGTGTGTGTAAGAGAAAAGGGGAAAGAGGGGGAGAAGGTGAGGGAGAGGGAGAGAAGGAGATTGATTCACTACTGGGGTGCTATGAGTCAGAATTTCTGACTACTCTTTGGCATCTCATGTTTATGCTTCTGGGGCAAGTCCTTAGGTCTCCAGATGATGTATTTTCAATGAGGACCCTGGTTGTCAGCCACATTGTAAGCCATAACAACAGCCCTGAGCCTGTCTGTATTGTATTGCTTAGCAACGCTTGGCAACTAGTGAGTGGTGTTACTTCCTTTTGATGCTTCACAGTAGCATAGTCAGTTTCTCTCTCTCTCTCTCTCTCTCTCTCTCTCTCTCTCTCTCTCTGTGTGTGTGTGTGTGTGTGTGTGTGTGTGTGTGTGTATGAAGTCACACAGCTTTGTCTATTGTATGTGGGGTGCTGGTATGGCTGAAAGCCATCCCAGATAGGATGTTCATTGAACTGTTCAAGGGAAAATGATTGACACTGGGCACAAGTGCTTTTATGCAGGACTTTGGCAGGTCAATATTGGATTATTTCCCAAAAAGAAAAAAAAAAGCTATCCAAATATAACCAATGCACTACTAAGCAATGTGGCAGTGTGCTCCAGAGGCCCAGTTGATGCTCAGAGCCATTCACTGGTAGCTGCTGGCTTGTCCTGTTCATTCCTTTGTAAGGCTCCAGGGCATTGATTAAAAACAGTGCTTTGTACTTGTCAAAATTAGAAAACCACGGCTTTTTTTTTTCCTTACAAAAATAGCTCACATTAGACTTCTTCAGGCTTCTTGAATATTGGTATAAGTTCTAGCTCTACAAGCTATGGGTTTTAAAACCCAAAAGTCACCCCAGCAAGCATCAAATAACCCCCTGAAGTACTTTAATGCGTATAATGTATTAATGAAAGCACATATAATTCAAGTATTATAAGTCAGGCTTGTCGTTCTTGGCATGGTTTATAGAAAAACTCAGCGATGGCTTTGGTGTGTGATAGGATTTTTGATGTGCTTTAATGATATCAGGAGAGGACTGCTCTCTCCATTTGGCTTGACGACAGAATGGTCAATCCATGCTCTTACCAGCTGACCTTAATTAAATTCCTGGGCTTCTTGCAGTCTTGGTTTTCTTTTGAATGTGCTAGAGGTTCTAACATCTGTATGCTACAGAATCGCACAGGGATCAGAGAGTGTGTCTCATGAAAGAATATGAGAAATTAGCAGATGTTTACGGCCATCCTTCTACTACCAAAAAAGTATCGCAGATTAATGTAATTATCCTTATGTCTCTGTTATAAACGCAACCATGTTATTAGGAAGCATCAAAGAAATATGACCCCTACCTATATGTCTATGGCCTATGAATAAAAATCCAATAGATAATCTTAAGTTGAAACACTGAAATGTTGAATTTGTAATTGTTTTGAATAAAATGACATTGAATAAAATGACACCGAGTTGACTCGGTGGATAAAAAAAGTTCACTGTCAACCCTAGGACCTAGTTTAATTTACAGTGCTAACATGGTAGAAGGAGAGAAATGAGTCCTCTCAGTCTACACACACACACACACACACAAAGAGAAAGAGAATTTAAATAAACCTATGAAACTTGAATGACATTAAATTACTATTTTCTATAACTTACTATTGACTTGAGTTTCTCTACTCTATTAAAGTATAATCAACAAATAAAATTGCAAATAAAATAGTGATACACAATGTAATGTTTTGATTTATTTGTCATGAACATTGTATACTATCTTAAAAACTCACCTTCCAAGGCCTAGCAGGTTAGTGGTTCTTAAGGGTATAAAATAAAATGGAGAAAGTTAAGGAAAGGAAGGTGAAAGGCTAGAAGCAGTGTTTTGAAGAGGACAGTCCTCGAGCTGGCATGGAGAGATGGGGTAAGCCTTTCGAGTCAGTTTTCATTCGTCAGCAGACACACTGCCTCTAAATGTGCATTTCTGAGCCTGTCATTACCTTTGGGAGCACTTTTCCATGGGGTGAAATGGACACCATACTGTGTCCTGTTATGTCCCACACTCTGAATAATGGAAACGTGGAAACATAAAAGAACAAGGTTAGAGTTTCTTCATTAAAAATATGGAAGGGGGAAAAAGCCTGGATTTATTATTGTGGATACTTCCAAAAGGGTAGCTACCGTTTTATGGAGGCCTTGTTAGTAACTCTCCATCACCTGCTGGAGTCTCTGTTCTGAAATTCTCCTCTGCAAATGAAGCACACACTGGAAACGCTGATGATTTCAAACTTCAGACTTTCTTTTAAAGTAATAACTTTAATTCACTCCTTTCTGGCATAAACTTTTTCATCCCATTATGTCAAAAAATTGTATTATCCATCCATTTGTCTGTCAGAACGTCTCCCTGTGGGGCGATAGACTCCTGTCTTCCCCACTCTCAGCCTCCCTAATACATCCTGCTATCAAGAGTCACAATTTTCCACGAAAGTCTCTGGTGACTTTTGACAATGTTTTACAGAGAACTACACCAGGAATCGCAGAGTTAAAGGAAGTCTTCCATTCGGGCAATGAATATGTAATAGGCATTACAGTGTCGGGATTCCAAAAAGTGTAAGGTTCATTAAGTCTTTCTAAAGCACCGACTTCCGTGTAGCTTCCGTGTAGCTTTGAAGGAACCTGTCTCCACAATGGCATTAGCAAATGGCACTTTGGGGCCGAGAATATTAATATTGCACATTAAGGAACAAATCAGTTTAAATGTTGTATAGCTGTATGCAGATGCTGATGATTCAGAAATAAATAAAAAGTGAACCGTTGTCCAACTTGGTATGTAAATTCCCTTTTGCTTATATACATAAGAATGCTTTTTGCTCCTAAATTCCCTCATATTAACAAGCAGGAGTGTAACTAATATATAAACTAAAGTCATTCTCTTTAATGAGAATGCTAAATATTTTAAAGAAATGCAGGGCTGTGAAATATTGTCAAGGGCATTTTATACTTAAGTTTAAGAACGCTTATGACTTAACTGCTGAATTATTTAACATATTCAGCCTGGAAGCACTATTTATGTGTGTGTTTTAATGTTCTTACTTATGTTAGCTTTTCTTTGCTAAGGATTTAGGACCTTTGATTTCTGTTTATAAAATTTACATTTTTTAATCTCGTATTTCTGTGTATTTTCCATTTGGTGGTAGCAACAATATCCAGAAGGAAGCTGGTTGAGAGATCACATGAAGCTTGAAACAAGAGCTGTACATGAAAGAAACTTGTACCTCACTACTAAGGGAATGAAGTCAACTTTAGGAATCCAAACCAAAGGTCTTGCCCAATAAAATACTGATATAACTAAAATGCTTGCTATTGCAATATGTACTTGGTCTCCAAGCCCTTCCCAAGAAATTGCAGGGGAAAGGGAGCCTCATTGTTCTGTATAATCCCAGAATCCCATGTAATCAGTATCTGCTGCTTTGAATTGTCAGCTTCTATTTTTCAACTATACATTGTTTTGCAATTATTGGCCAGCCTGGGCTCCATCAGAGCAACATAAAAACACATTTTCTCTCATTTTTCTTCAATTAACCTTGATTTATAGTTCTTAAGCATAGAAGGATTCCTCAAAGATTTAGGAAGGAGTCTGGGTGGAACCCCCATCAGTGATGTTCAGAAAATGGAAATTGACAAGCGAAGGCAGCGTGAGGGCAAATTCTATTTGAGATGGTCTCATTAAATTCTACTCATGTAGTTGATAATAGAAAAATAGTCCAGGTGATTTGGGATGGAAATGTACCTAAGACTTTATACTGGAAGTATTTGTGATTTCGTAAGAGCTACATTTGAGAAAAAAGGGGGCCAATTTTAAGGTTGGTATGTTTGGGGGTCTTCTGTTATTTCATTTTGTAAACTATATATATATATATATATATATACATATATATATATATATATATATATGCATAGTCTGTGTATTAAATATATATGCCATGATTACCAATGCTACTGAGCTAAAGTGTAAGAGGCAAAGTAATGAGGCCTCTAAGGAACGATGCCTCTGCTACAAAGTCAGGGGAGAAACTGAACGCTTTTTCTGGACATCGATTTCCACTTTTACTTAATCCCATGTTTCTCTAACATGAGTTCCATGGGAGTTATTACACTTGCTCTAGAGAAGGGTACCCCAACTAAATGAACTGGGAAACGTTGAGTTAAACAATATTTTTCAGTCTTAAATGAGGGTGCTATGTGACTCCTCAATTAAGGTAAGAGTTAATCATTTTTCAAACATTGGTTGCAGATCTATCTGTCTGTCTATCTATCTGTCTGTCTGTCTGTCTGTCTATCTATCTATCTCTGTCTGTCTCTCTCTCCTACCCCCACTCCCATGTGTGTGAATGTATGCATGTATGTTTGTGTGAGTGTGGGAGTGTGGGAGTGTGTGTGTCCCACCATACACCCAGGATCCTGTCCCACAGAACACACTTTGGGAAACTGAATTCTTTCTATACAAACTGCTGGTTGTGTTCTGTGCTGGCAGCTCGTTTCAAAGAAATAAGATTCTTTACCAGCCACACTGTAGGAAGAGACTTTGCAAATTCATATTTATGTCCCTAATTGTTACAGTGTCTAGTGTATATATGAGCTCAATAAACAGGTGTTGAATGAGTGATTAAAGAAGTGAAACTGCCTAATGATTTATATCTAAGTGCACTGCGCGGGCAATTGTGTTATTTTTATTTATCTCTTACTCCAAAGAGACTTTACTACACTATTTCCCTGCATATCACTCTCACCCCGTGTTTCTAAAGCAGAAGTCTGTTCAAGGGAGAAGCTACAGGAAGAGAAGCAATTTAGCTGCATGCGAAATTTGAAAGGTGGGGATTCATTCACTTGGCTATATGGGTCATATGCACACACTCTGTCACCAACTGTAGGGTTTGTACTGCTCACATCCACTCTTCCTCCTATTTTCTTTGGTCGTCCCACAAACATAGAAATAAAATACACAGATAACACCAATTCCACCAAGGAAACCATAA
The DNA here is from genome assembly GCF_011762505.2 of Arvicanthis niloticus. Lineage (NCBI taxonomy): Eukaryota > Metazoa > Chordata > Mammalia > Rodentia > Muridae > Arvicanthis > Arvicanthis niloticus. The sequence continues at coordinate 18,241,774 of NC_047664.1, forward strand.
AGGTGTCTGGCTAGGGCTAGTCTCACAATTTACTGGATGACAGGGACTCTGCAAGGAATGCTTGAATTGACTGATCATCTCGTGGGAGTCAGACACTGTCACTGTCCTCTAGAGCTGTCACTCCTAATCCTTGAAGAAATCTCAAGGCATATCTTTTTACATGTCTGTATAAGATTATGTACAAAAAACTATGTGGATTGATAGATTTAATTTATCAAGTTAAGTTAATTTCATTTTGGAAATACATTAAGATTCTTAAACAACTAACAGTATCTGATACAGCATTGTCTGAAAGTATGAATGGATGTGTGAGTTTGAATAAATACCTGGCTAAAGTCACTAGCAACAATGGTCCTGTGTCATGGGAATTATTTAAAGAATAAGACTGTCCTGTCTGGCAGGCTTCCCTCACTCTTACTGCCGGCAACTATCTGGCAGGGCAGACCGACATGTTTCCTGGGCTCCTGCCTGGGACATGCCAGCCCCACTCAACAACCTCCACCCTGTGGTCAGCTGCCACAACACCCAACAACCTGGTAGAAACAAAACTCTTGAAGCTTGTAATTAACCAAACAGATTTATATATCAACAATTCTCAAATCACGAGATGCCAATACACAATGATTTCAGAACAAATCAATAATGATAAAGCTGCCCAACTAGATGAGACGAATTATCCCAATTATTCTACCTTAATATCATAACTACCTATGACTAGTTAAAGTCATGCTGGTTTACGTCCACCTCAATCTTGGCCTTCTTCTCTCACTTCCATCTCTCTCTCTCTCTCTCTCTCTCCCTCTCTCTCTCTCTCTCTCTCCAACTCTTAGGTCTGCCTCTCTTTTCCCTGTTCAATCACAGCCCACCTGCTACACTAATATTTAAATAGATTGGATAGGAAAATTCTTGTCACAGCCCTGAGGCAATTTAAGCATATAAGTGACTTCTGTGACTCCTGCAAGGTCTCCTCAGAGGTGGGAAGGGTTTTTCGTCTCACTGCTCACTTCACAAGTTCATCTCTAAAAAGAAAAACATTATTAGGAAAATAAAAAAAAAAAACCTCACTGTTTCTTTTTACAAGATATGTAGGATGAAAATCACACCCCAACTTCAGTTGGGTACAAAGAGCAATACAGCAATGAAGCTTCAGTGGGTGATTCATGCAACTGGACTACCACAGTGTCCTGGTCCCCACAACAGGGCATCTCACTAGGACAAGCACCCTGAGTATCTCAGAGTGGGCCAATGCAAGTCAATCGCCAAAGTTCCAAGGAGACCCTTAGGATAATGATGACCAGGGAGGTTGTCCAGAGTTGGGTCTAAGATTGAGGTAGGAGATTATCTAAGGCAAACAACATTTTTTAGGCAGAATCCAGGGCTGAAGGAGAGTCTTTATGTCAACTTCTGATGTTAGAACTTTCTAGTTTTCCTTCTGGTCCACTATGCTTTAAGTATCTTAAGCAGAGAGGTCTCAGCCAGTTAAGTCTAACACCCTAACACCAAGTAGCTCCATTTGACCATGGTGGTAACTCTACACACACACACACACACACACATAACACACACACACACAACACACACATACATACACACAAAAGAGTTAAATATTTTGCTGTTTAATCTCTCTCCAATGTTGGTGAAGGCAGAGATGGAGAAGCTGTAATGACTTGTGTCCTTTGGACAACTCCAAGTAAAGAAAATTCTGAGTGTTCTAAACTAAACAGAAGTCCATGGTGATTCTGCAGAAAATAGGTTCCCAATTGTCCCCATCATCTAAGGTCAAGTTCTCATCATAATGTATTTATCTTTTCAACAATCCAAATCATCTACTAACCAGTAACTCAGTCCAACCTACTTATATGTCAGTGGAATTCACGCCTGTGGCATTGAAGCAGCTTGTGATTCAAAAGAGCTTTAGGAATTGAAAAACTATCCAACAGTGTTGGTTTAATTTTAGTAGTCAATGCTTTCTTAACAGTCATGTGACTATGGATGGATTCACTCCCAGATGTCAAAAGTCAAAACCTGATTAGGTCACTAATGTCAATCAGCTGTTCAGGAACACTTCTAGACCCAAACACTGTGGAAACGTAGCCAGCTAGATCCTAGACAGTACAGGGGACTGACTGTGGAGTGGTGGCAGTACAAAATTATTTGCCATACAGAGTGTGACAGCTAACAAGAGTCAGATGCTAGCTGGTAGTAAGTCAGTGTCAGGGATGCAGCAGTTAAACAGGTGGACCACCCAGCAGGCCCGGGAAATAACATGACTCTAGCAGAAAAGCATGTGGCTTGATCCAGACAAGGAGGTCATTAATGGAAAAGTATCAGAGTGGGAATTGAAACAGTGAATGCAGAAAAGTTCACTTAGGCACTCCGGTTGAGGGAGGTAGAACCGGTACTTACTCAGTTACAAGAAGAAAGAGGTAAGACAAGAGCACAGCTTAGCATACAGACTGGGGGGTGGGGGGCAGAGTCAATAAGTAACCACCAAGCAACTGGGTAGATACAAGTGTAAAAGGATACTAGGAACCTTTGAACAGTGGGAGACATTTTTATTATCTTTGTTATAGCAATAGTTCTGTAAACATAAAAATTTCAGAACTTATCAAACCGTATAGTTTGTAAATGTGTACTATTATCATATGCCTTAAAACCCCTTTTAAAAATTAAAGTAATAGAGAGGGTCACAAAAGGAAAACACATCTAAACCAAAGCCTATGTGTGGGACATAGCAAGACTAAAGATGCTGAAAAAAAGTCATCCACACAGCTTCCATGTACCATGATAAAAAGGATCCGGGAAACACATAGTGATGTGACTCTGTGACGTGTGTACAGCTTTTCCTGTAACATCTGAAGAGTTCTGATCCGTGACAATGTTGTCTGTCTCAGGATGGATTGCTACATTGTATCTTCCTGAGGACCGGCACAGATGCTGAGCTCCATGAGTTCTCCCGTTCATTTCTTTGATGTGTTTACCCTGATGAGTACAAGGCAAACCATCCTGGTCTACATTTCTGACAGACTCTAGAAAGATAGTTTGTAAACTATCAGAGCTGCCCATCTCTCTGGCGGAGTTCTGAAATCTAAGCTCAGGAGACCTATGTAAAATCTGAGGACTCACGTATGTACTTAGAGTAATTTAGGTTATACTTTTCTCAAACCAAAGTTCTTGAGTCTGGTTGCCCAGGTACTCTCTACCCATGAACCTCAAGGTAAGGGAATTGCATCAGAAATCAAAAGGAATTAGAACAGAAAGAAAGTGCTGGGTAGTTGCCATTTCCGATGGATGTCGGACATGGCCATCCTCACTCTACCCTGCAGGTAAGCAGGAAGAGGCTATCTTCCTCCCTCATAGTACTAAGATGGGCCAAGTTTTCATCCCTCTTTTTCTACTTACATACACAACATTGATCCTCTGGTAAATATCATTTGTGTAGATTTCCCAACGTTGTTACTCAGCATGTAGCCAGGTATTTGTGGGCATAAAAGATGTTCCAACTCTGTAAAGATTTGCTTCTCTGTGCCCTAACACAGCAAACACTGAGTTTATAGCTAACTCTTGAGAATTTCTTTTTCATCTATATGTACCTGAATAGCTATCTTTAACATTCAAGTACTCACAGTAGTATGTAACAAATAAAATGTTTTACATGTCAATCATTCTAAAGTATAGTTACCAAATTCTGAAACAACCAGGCACAATACCTGCCATAAACTTTGATGGACTTGGGTTGTCTGCAAAGGAGCATATTGAGAGATAATCAGGACTAAAGCATGTAACTCTGAGGGATCTAATAGATGTCACATAACTCAACTTGCTTTAGGGTAAAACACAAATGCCAGCTATCTGCAGTCTTCTGATCTCCTCAGAAGAGCATGGTCCTCAAATCTTTCACCAGAAGCACATCCAGTGTCCACAGGCTGCAATTTCCTTTCTTGGTTTCTTCACAGGAGAGAAAGAAGATTTCAAAACTTTGTGAGGCAATATGAATCCTAAGTGCTTTTAATTGTAATAACCTCTTGGACCTTCATAAACATCATGTGTGTTCAACAGCTTACCTCTCAGAGCCTCACTTTCACTGATAATACAAAAGTGTGTGTATCATAGCTGAGGGACACCTCCTTTTCTTTTGCATGCATAGTCTAGTCATTACTCATATTTAATTAACTCATAATTAATCTATGTGATTACATAGAAACGAGAACAGAACCATTGGTATAGACCCACTGAAATATAAATACCAAACTATGCATAGCAGATAGTGTTACTGGTGGTAACAGAGAAGCCACAGGAAAGAGAGGTCATCCAAGCATCCGAGCATCCTGCCTAGCATACGCATACATCAGTTGACTTAGCACTGTCTGTATGCTCAGAATAAACAAAGAATACTGCTGTGGGTGGGGTGATGGCATACGGGTAAAAATCCTGTTGCTGTACAAGCATGAGACCTGAGTTCAAATTCTCAGGGTTTGTAACTTTAGAGTTCCAGAGAATCTCTGGAAGCTTAGGGCAGCTAATCTGCATATAAACAGACAAACAACAAAAGAAACCCCATCACAAATAAGGTGGAAGCTTAAGACCTCTTCATAAATGTGTGAAAATGCACATGCTCACACACACACACACACACACACACACATGGGATTGGGGGAGGAGAACACTGCTTGATTCATGAATGTTGTTAGGTAAAGATGTATTCAAATTGTTTGCCCTGGATTTTGAACTCTGTCCTTGTTTATGTAACATAGTATATGATCTGGAAAATTGTTTCATATTTTCTTTCATTGTCTAAAACCTAAACGTACCTCTCAAAACTCAAAGACATAAACATAAAACAAACAAACAAACAAAAAACCCTCCTCCATTGCACAAGCAGCCATCTATGATACTTCATATAACAGATCCTCCAAGAAATGATACTGCCCAGAACATCAGATATACAGAAGAGGCATTGCTTAGAGAACTTAGAGAATTGGTGTGTGCTGCCTTCCCAGAATCATGTCGTTAGGTGGCATGTCCCTCTGGAATGCCTTATGGGGAATGTGCAGTGGTAAATATGAAGGTATTTACAACAAACATGCGCTCGATGGGCTTCAGATGGGGTGCTCTCATTGCAAGCTACACTCTCGCCCTCTCTGTGGGGCACATGCTTCATAGGGAAAAAGCTGGCAGCTTTGAACCATCCTGGCTCACTCACTTAGATTCTGTTAGGAGTTTTGGGGACACAAGCCCCACAGTATGCTTTGGCTACAGTTCACAAACTTCATCCACCTTAGCATGCCCTGAGGGGAACCCCGAATTAGAAGCTTTTATGGATTCTGCATGTCAGACTCTGTAGAGGAAGGAAAAACTGTGTTCAGGTAGCCGCAGTCCACACAAATCCCCCATTAACCCTGGAGATGATCCACTTGGAAAATGGCAATATTTTTGTATGCTGGCCTCAAAGTCCCTGCTTGAAGAATGCTTGTAGCAAAGCTACCTTTCCTCTTGGTGGGTTTTTTTTTTTTTTTGAAGAATGTATGGAGGTAGGATACAGTCAGTGCAGTTTTTTTCTTCCAGAACAGCAAGGGCTATCCGTCAATCTAGTGGCAAGCCGCTCATCAAGTTCCCTCCACAAAGGGTTAGGGCAGTGAGCCCTCACAATAATGTGGAAACAGAAATATTACAAAGTAAAGGCTTATAAAATAATAAAAATTCTACTTACTCCAGATACCTCCCTATGCCTTTGGCAAAATACCTTAAGCATTCCACATACGGCGGGCATTGTCTTTATAAGATGGCACCTCATAAAATGGTATTAAATATCACCAACGGGGCTTCATATTTCATCCAGCAGGGTTTAGGCCAGGCATGTTCTATATCACACATTATTAGAATGACATCTGCTTTGCAAGTTGTGTACCCAGGAGCCTACCCAGATCACTCATTTCAGCGCTCCTTCTCGAGGCTTCTGCGCCTTCATAATGCCTAATATGTTTAACTCATTTTGAACAGAAGTCTAAAGCCTGCCACGGCCCTCTGGCCAAAACTGTAGCTGTCAGACAACGGAGCCAGCTATCAAACATTCTTCATTTATCATTAGCAGTGATGCAGTTGTACAGAGAGAAAAAAAATGTGCCCAGTGTAGTGAGAGGCTGTCAATTGTCCCCCTATAAAAAGTCCTCTTCTCAAATAAGAACATTTCTCTGTGGAGGCCTTGCCATTACATTTTGTTCCTTTCCCCACAACACTGAATTTATAATGCAAAGAAAATGGGGAACATATATTCATCCAAATGGCCTCTCTGCTCTGCGATGGATAAGGACTGCATTGGTGCAGGTTCTACGTGACATAGAAGGAAATTAATAGAATCAGCCCAGAAAGAGGGAAAGGGAGGAAAGGGAGAGAAGGAAAGAGTGTCCACAAGTTTGTGTTGAGGTCTAATCTGAATATAAAGGCATGTGCATGGCAAGTTGGAATCCACGAAATTCTCAAACTCTTTCAACTGCTATTAAGGATCTTATGAACTCCTTATCCCACTGTAAATGGTGACTCTGGAATCTACTCTCAGCTTCTGAAAATAACAGAGTTTCCCTAGATATTGACAACATCTTCAGGGAACACTTTACTTTAAAAGAAAACAGTCAGACAGCATCCATGGTGGTGTTCCTGGCAATGCTGGGCATTGCTATGGCGGGGCTCATGGCTACTGCTGGGATCTGAAGCTCTTCACTGCCTTGTTTACCTTCGGCCTCTTCCCAATCTACCACTCAATCATGTGAGCTGCCCGTCTTACAGTTCTGCTAAAAGGAACAGGGAGAGGCAAGCATGTATGAGATGCCTCCAGGTCTGTGCCTATGCCTTCAAAGGGAGAAGATGGAGCTGTAATGACAATGATAACACACTGACTTCAAAGGAGAAACGTTGTGAACACTTTTATTCCCATGGTACCTCTGTCAAAGCAGAGTTATTATCCCACTTTACAGATGGGAAAACAGACAGCTGTGCCTGAGGCCATGGACAAGGATCAATCCTGGGAAGAAGGTGAAGGCATTGCTTGCCTGTCCCTTCTGGATATTTTCCAAGTTCAAATTCTTTTCCTCCGATCATAGCAAATCTCACTTCAGATCAGGATGGTGAAGACAACCAAAGAGCCCAAAACAAATTATGTAGTTGGCACACTGTAAGAACAAAGGCTTAGGAGGTTATTCAGAGAGTTGTTGGGTAGAGATTCAGTCTTTACTTGCCCCTTTCTTTCCACAGCCTGTTTTTGGCCTTTGTCTACAATATAATCTGCCCCCATCGATGGGTGGCCCACAACCTGAACACCAGAAGATTGGGGAGGCAAATCATCTGCTGGACAAACTCAGCACCCTTCTCCCAGCACCTGACCTAGTGACATTCCCTGTCCTTGGGAAGTCTTTTCTTCTTAGGATAGGAAAAGAAAGCATGTTCTCATGCTCCTGCTTGATGTTCTACAAGATCTACCTGGCTAGCACTGCATGCCTTGGACTCCAGGTGTACACAATGGCTTCTAGGCTCTGGATCTGAGGTTTCTTACTCAGTTTTTGTTTTCATGTCCACAGCTACATGTCTAATTCTAGAACATTTCCTTCCTTCCTATCCCAATTACTTCTATGAGTGCATACATCATAAGCTGAGTGACTGCTCTTCTCTGGTGTCCTTCTTCCTCCAAAATCACACCTTACTACAAAATCCTATTCTGGGAAAAGCATAGTAATAAGCATCCTCATAGCTGTAGCCCCAGATACAGACCCTGGGCTCTCATGTCTTTAGAGCTCTCCTCCTTTCTTTAACTCACCCTTCACCCACTGGCTCCCAGGGAAAAACAATTGTGTATTCAGAACATGTGTTTCTTCTAAACCTCACAAGAGATTCTGGGAATCTAGTGACACTGTTCTCTGAAGACTTGGTCAGCTTTAATATTTCCCTTATATCTTTTGGCATTGTTCATCCCAACTTAAGACTGGCAACCTAGCATTGGAACAGAATGGCAGATAAATAATTTCGTCCAATTAAAAAAATACTACGATGCATACAACTCACTAAACACTAGAGAGGTGTAAGATCCCATCTCTTTCCATAAGGTGTGAACAGCTTAGTTGGAGATCAAATGCCTGAGAACTTTGGTGTCTAACAGTGCAGAACTGCAAAGTCATGAGTCCAAGAAAATTATAAAAACAGTCAGGGGTCAAAAAAAGTAAACTATACTGGACAACAGGAAGGTTATTCTAAATGTGCTGGCATGCTCGAAGGCATGCCATGTAGCACTGACAGAAGGATCAGGGGCTAGAAATTAATTACATCATTGTCATCAAGTCATTTGGAGCAGCAGAAGGACCCTAGAGTGGGTTGGATTTTACTCATTGTATTAGTCATTTGTAGGAAGAAATATATGTATGTATGTATGTATGTATGTACTTACACACACACAGACACACACACACACCACAGTCTCCTCATTGGTTCAGCAAAGAAACAAACAAGGCAAATGATTATCTATTTTGTTGGTGGTTCTTTCGTCCCCAGTGCTCCTAACCAGAGTTATCAGCTCCCCATAGTAATCATAAGCCTAGTTCCCTCAGTAGATAAACAGGGAATGAAGATAAAAGGGAGTCTTTAGAAGACAACACTAACAGCAGAAACAAACACTATCTCCACTGTATACATAAGTCACTCTTGTTCTGGATTTTCACAATATTTTCATTTACTACAAGGTTTAGAGAAGATGCCCAAGAGCAGGCAGTAACACTGTCTATATTGACCTAGTTCTCTTTCTACTATTTTACTGTTCTGGGTTGTTCATATACCTGCATGGTCTCCATTGACTGGAGCTTTGTCCTCAGATGTCTGTGTTGGGAAGAAAACTCAGCTACATGTTGAAGTTCTCACTGAAAGTGCTTGTATGCTAGTAGGAGAGTGTTTCTAAATTTCACATTCAGAAGGTACCTGCAGGTCTGCCCCAAATGATGATGTTTTAGGCCACTGTAACAAGCAGAGAGTATCCTTGCTTATGTTTTGGGGGAAAGTGGGGTGGGCACATTTTTTTAAAAATCTGTTCTTAAATCATCACGAATAGCTTTTACTCTGCCTCATTATGAGTTCAGACTTTATTTCAGAACCCACCTATCCAGTGAGAGGGACAGACCTACAAAATTATAAGTTTCATGCGGACAAGGATTTTGTCTGATTATCACATCCTGAAATCCCAGAGTTATAAGACAGTCCGTATTTAGCACTCACTGACCTGCCTCCCAAAGTAAGGCAGCCTGGGCTCATTGGAGAGTGCTTTGTACTGGCCCTAAGAAATATAAATTACAGACTTCCCTGGCCTCAGAAATTCTTCCATCTGTCAAGCAAGCTTTCTCTGTGCCTTCCTGGCAGTCATTTTCATTTCCATGACATAAAAAAAAAAAAAAAAAAAAAAAAAAAAAAAAAAAAAAAAAAAAAAAAAAAAAAGGAAAAGTAAAAGAAGGGAAAAAAAAGAAGAAGAAAGAAAAAATAAAGAGTAGTCTATACCACAGCTTCAGGTTCCATTTAATGAAGCTTTTGATGTGAGAACTATACAATGACCCTGAGTTAGAGGTGCATTTTTTATATTGAAGGTGAGAGACCAATTAGTAGTGCTAACTCCTTAAACAGATGGTTATCATACCATAACGAAGGTGCCTGTCCTGTCCCTTGCCTTAGAAAGCCATCTTTTTTCTAATGCCTTTCTCTACAGAGAAAGGATATTATGCAGACAGATTGCAGGGCCCGGACATCCCTGCAAAGTTGAGTTTATAGCAGGACATCTGGAGCCTGGCATCTTGTTCTTGGATAAGTGGTCAGACTCAGCCCCTAAAAATTGGCTCCAGAACAAAGATAGGGGAAGGATTTCAGATGCAGACAGAAAAACAAAGCTGATAAAATTCTCAGGTTCTGGACCCCATCCCACACTGGAAATCGTAGACCTACTACAGTTGCCCTTCAATTACCTACAAGGAATTTCTTCTTTCTGTGGCTTGGAAACTTAGATACAAGAAAAGTTACATGAGCTTAGGTATTTTTTTCCTATGCCAGAGATTGAGCCCAGAGCCTTCCATGTGCTATGCAAATGCTCTAACCCAGAGCTACATCTACATTTTTAGCCCAGTAATGTAGACTTGGAAGCGAAAATCTCTGGAGAAAGACCCACCTTTGGCCACCTGAGCTTGACTGAACTTCACAGCCTCAGTCCCTTGTCCTGTAAAAAGAAATAATATTCAAAACATAAGAGAGAGGTGATCACTACATGATACTGCAAGTAAAACACACACACACACACACACACACACACACACACATGATTCTTAGCTGCCACATCCACAAACAAAACAAAAATAAATAGCAAGAACCTAGGCATAACAGGCTAGCACCTTACAGCCATCGATAGACAACACAAAAGTAGTTGATGTGTAAGGTATCCCAGGTGCCCTTGTCTCTATAGTCAATACAGTTGTTAGGACAGAATATCTAATAGTCATTTTATAAATAAGAGTTGGAGTCTTAGTCCCATAACTTGTTAGGTGAATAAGCTAAGGCAAGATTCATAACTATTCCAAGGCTAGTTTCATTCATTCACGTGTAAAATGAGGCAATACCTACTCTATTAATAGAGTTGATATACTGATTAAAGAACAGAATTCATTGAGTCTGGCAAAGAGTCTGCCCATAATGGTCATTTGTTCCTTTCTTCTCTATCTAGTTTTCATTTGCCTTCTCCTTCTGTTTTTAGCTTCACATCTTCAACAGTGCTTTGAGTTATTCCCAGGAGAAATCATTCTCAAACATCTAAAATGGACTGTACCAGGACATCTGTCCTGGGGAACCTGAGTTTGCATCTCTGCTCTGAAAGCTCAGAGCTCTGTTCTCTAGATAAAGAAATAAAAGCAGGAGGGAATCTTGACTCCTGGCCAGGACTTGCTGCTTGACAGCTCCCTGGCCCAGGGTTCGAGCTCTTTCTGTCTTGCTAACCCAGTTTCTGTATCTATAATATGGAAGGGTGAGTCAGGATCCTCCATAGCTCCAACAGACTACAAATTCTTGGTAAGACTTCACCTGCTTACCCTTGCATCTCCCCCTCTAAAGTTTGCCTTCCTCCTGGGCCATCAACACCATCAGCATGGGCTTGAATGCAATGCACTGTTTTGCTGATACTTTGTAAATAAATAAACAAATGCACATTAAGTGGGATTCCCTGGGAGTGTGCCATGATCTCCATGGCCTTTCATACTCTACCAGAATTCTCTGTTTTCTGAATGTTCATGGGCACATACGGCAAGCCACATAGCATAACAGTCGTTCCTTTTACCAACTTCCTGAACAATGTTAGAACCTTACTGCCTGCCTAACCTTATTCCTGCCAGTTGGTGAGGATTCCAAGAGTGAACCCTCATCATATACGCTATTATGGGAGGTGTTCTCTTGTACAGAAATATAATTTATTAAATCAGTTGAAATCAAGGATTTTCATTTAAAAAAAAAAAAAAACTCCTTTGTACATTTTCTAGTAACAGGTATAAAAGTAAATGTTTGAAAACATATGTGGGTCCTTTATAAATCTTAAATCTGTATTTATGATGAAATTCTTCCAGAAAAACACCAAGAGATGGTCATCAACAAAACTAAGAGTTAGAACTATTTCTTGGTCTGGTAAGGCATTCTATAAGAATGATTCCTGGACAGTATAGGGAGCTCAAAAATGATTATTTCATAATGATTGAATGCCTACCTACACAAAAACCAATGGTCTAGAAATTTCTTATTCTCTACTTTGGATGATTGCTTCCTTCAAGAATTTCTGTGACATTCAGCAACCTTTCCTTTATAAAATGATGTAGATTTGGAAGTGAGAGAGGGAGAATGGCACTGGGCTGTCACCATCGTCACTAGCATAGCTGTCACCATCATCACTAGCATGGCTTTTCCATCATTGCCATCACTGTCCTCCTACTTCTCCTTCCATCTCTCCTCCTCTTATACCTCCTCTGCTTTTTATAACTTGTGAATCAGTGCTCTTACTCAGCAAATGGCTGACATGTACTCTAGATTTCTTGCTCCTGAATGGGAGAAATCAGTGCACTTAAAACAGCTCCCAAGAACCCATGGCCCACATTGGACAATTACAAATCTTCAAAGAAACTATGTCAGTTCTGCTTTTCTCACCTACATGCCTGATGGGAGTCACAAAACCTTGCTCTTGTGTCATGAAAAATCCTGTGATGGGGAAGCCTTTTCTACCTGATTAAATACCAAGGAAGACTTGCCCTCAGTAACCTGGGTTTTCAATAAAACCTCTAGAAGGCCATACTCCCTAGCTGGGGCTGTTCTATGAAGCAAGATAATTATAGTAAATTGAAATCCAGCAGAATGCATAGGCACAAGAAAGAACACTATGAAGACTATCCTTTCTCCCATTAAAGCCATCTGAGCATCCAAGGGGGTAAGCCAGCCCCAGCAGGTCCAAGCAGGCTCCAGCAGGCCTCAGCAGGCCCCAGCAGGTCCTAGCAGACTCTAACAGTCCATGGATGTCAATTATGTCTGTGGCTACCACAGGTCAGACTGTTGTTGAGGGCTTTAGACATAGCTTGTGCTTTTAAGTCAGTACAGTCTTTTGTAAATCAATAATTACTCTAAGTTTCCAGAAACATCCAACTTTGGACCTGTGATTGCTCCCAAGCAAATAACCAATCTCTTATCTCTAAGGATAAAGACAGAACAACACATGAGCTGATGAGGAAGCAAGTGAGTCCCATTTTTTTAAAACATTATCCCTAGCAGGTTATTACTATGTCCTGGGAGATTTCCAAGTTATACTAAGCAATGCATGAATCTTCTGAATGTTGTTCTTTCCTTATGCAGGATTATTGTAAAATTTGGTGGGAGCTATAGCATTTTCTATATTCATTTCTGATTTCTAATGACCCACTCAGTGCCACATAGTAAATTGTTCTGATGGCCTGCTCAGTACCACATTGTGAGGTGTTCTGATGACCTACTCAGTGCCACATGGTGAAGTGTTCTGATGACCTATTCAGGGTTACATGGTGAAGGCTTTCAACACACTCTCATTTCATACATAAATAATATATGAAATAACTTATTGTTGTTGCATTTCAAAGGAGGGGGATTTGCCTTTTATTGTTTCTCCCAGTTCGTTTTTTCTGTCTCTATGAAGCTGATAAATTCTCAAATAATTTACTTTCTGTATTTTTCTCCAAATTTTCTCCAAGAAAAGTTAATAGAATTTTTCATGTGTCCCTGCTTCATCTTGGCATCAAACTAGATATAATGCATGATGTCACAAAGAGGTGTCAGGGGTCCACCTGTAAGAACACAGTACAAAGGCCAGCCTCAACAGCTTCTACTCTGTCACCCTTCCTGATAATCTCTAGTCAGACATGAGTTAGGTGCCTTCAAGGGACTTCCAGTAATGCAGGAGAGAAATATCATCAAAGCTAGAGCAGACTAAAGCTCATGGAAGACACAGTCAACAAGAAGATGAAGATCAGAATCTTCTGATCTAAGACCCAGGAGGCAGGCTTCATCAAGAACAAAGAGGTTCTTGAAACTTCAAAAATAGCCCTGGCTGGTTTGTTACCATACACACACACACACACAAAAACACATGTTCTAATCCAATAGTCTGTATTTGTGTAAACAAAAAATTGAAATCATATTAAAATATAAAAAAGCACACAAAGCATGAAAGTCCCTCATAACCTGACATGATTCCTTGTGATTAAAATCATATAATTACTTCCCTTTCGGCTGCTAATCCCAGTCTCCAAGGGTTAACAGGCCACTCATATGATTTCCTACCCACACTTGTTCTCATATAAATGTGCCCTCCACCCCCACAACATACACACAGAATTTAAGACAACTGGCTTGGAGTCTGACTGCCTTCCCTACTCAGCTCAGCCACCTCCAGGTGTTTATTTAACTATATATCAGTTATTTTCACAATATCTAGAGTTAATAAATGTCTGTATTCTAGGACTATTTCAAGAAGTAAATAAGAAAAGCATGCATAGGAAATTAGTATACAGTAATTGTACCAAAGTACAATGCTAGCTGTAGACCATATAGATAAGCACTCAGAAACCCAGCTTAAAAGGTAACATTAAGATATGTATCATACTGCATGCGTTTTGCAATCAGTGACATCTTTCTACAAAGCGTCCATATTGGTTGCTTTGACTCATTATTTAGTAACAATGTGATAGCATTAATCCAAATTCTACTGAACCTAACCTCAAGTATCACTATGAAACTTCCTGTCTGTATTTTAGTGCATCTCTTTTAATTTTTTCGTAGAAAACTTTTCCTAAAAATTAGACATCTGGATCACTCATTTTTATTTTTGATAAGATACCAACAAATTATCTTTCAAAGATTTGACACAATAGATATCCCACAACTTCCATAGTTGCTCTGCCAGCAGCAACGGAGAACGTCTTTGTTTTTAATCAAATATATTGAGTATTAGTGGGAATGGACACTGAGAATAAACGATTAGTCTATACACATGACTGATTTTTTTTTGACACAGGGTCTCATGTAGTTCTGGGTGGCCTGGAACTTACTAAACAGATCAGGCTTGCCTTGCACTCACAGAGATCCACCTGCTTCTGCCTTCCAAGTGCTAGAATTAAAGGATGGTACAACCATACCTGGTTTTAAGCAGGATTTATTAAAATTTAAATAAGATGTTTTTACTAATGAGATTTTTTTTTGTTTGCTGGTCATAGTTTAATATACTGTGTTACCATTTCCTTTTACTTAAATTATATTTTGTATCATTTGATTGCTGATCTTTGAAAACTTTAATTATTTTATATATTAATTCTGTAAGAAATAAGCAAATATGTTCTCCCTATGCTGTCCTATACCTTAATTTAATATTGAATAGAATTTGAATTCATGAATGTAGACAAAGTAAAAATATTTTTTAAAGAAAGAAAATGTATGTCCCTTTAGAATGGAAGTGAGACTCTGAGACTGTTGTAGAGTTTGTGGTTGTAATATATAAGGAAGTATAGCTGGAGAAATAGTCCCTTGAAATGGATCTTAAATGTCATACTATAGGAAGTGAGATTTATGTAAAATAGACATCAAATATTAAAGAATAAGAGTGGAAAGGCTACCTTGAGGTCCTATTCAGGGCCCATGTTCCCCAGCTGGGATCAGAATAACTACATCATGATACCTAGATCTGCAGTCAATGTCTGTTGCCCTCTACTTTGCTGCAATAGTGGTCACTTGAGCTGTACCTTGAAAGCATTTGCCTGGGAACTTTCAGAGAATTTGAAGAGATCTAAGAAAATAGTCCTCAGTAGAACTCACATATACAAATTTGTATGTATTGCTAGGTCCAGAGATGTAATGACACTTATTCAGGGACTCCTTTGTGCTACAATTGATCTTGATTATGTGACTTGGAAGTTACTACTCATAAAACTTGAAACTGTTGCATAGTGTGTGTTAAGCAAGCCATAGCCTAGTCATGACTTTACCTATAGGCATGAATGCATCCTGTAGGACCCGGTCACACCTATAGAACTTTTAAAGCAGCACGAGCCATGGAAATACAAGCTGTGATCGAAGGGTAAGTGAATAAAAATAAATAAATAAAAATTTTAAAAAAGAAAGAAATGCAAGGCAAGTCACAGACATTTTTATAGGATGAGATATACTCATACATTTAAAATAGAAATGAAATTCTTAAGATAGTTGTAGAGTTTGTTGCTGAGATGCACATGGCTATAAGAACAAGCCTGACAGCTAACTAACCATTTGGATTAGTAAGACTTGTCGAGATTGTGACCTAATACTTTTAGATTAACATGATGAAATTGCCCAGGTAATCAATGCTACAATCCTGATATATTTAAGATTTCTACTATCTGCACTGGAAAATCCAAAGGGGTAGAAAAACAAAACAAAACAAACAAACAAACAAACAAAACCTCATGCTGCAAAATATTTATCTAAGGAAAGACATCCAAAATAGAACAATGTTGATATGATATCTGTTACAAAAAAAAAAAAAAACTTACTGTTAATTTGATGTTTAACATTTCTCAAGCTACTTTCTTGACACCTGGTGTTTGTGTCATGCTTATATTCAACCTCATCTTTGCTAGTCACAGCACAAGAGCTCAGCGGCCACATGTGTCTAGTAGCCACCATGTTGGAGAGCATATTTTCATCTCTTAACATCCGCCCTTTCTCTAATCCCATTTTCCTCCCAGCATTTCCAATGAAACCTAATGAGGCATCACTAAACATGCTGATTCTCATGTTGCATCAAACCATCTTCTTGGTTGTCCGACTACAATACGAATATCCAAAGGTGAGCGTTCTCCCCATAGATCACTAGCCTTTAAGCTGAGTGTCCAAATATCAGAGAAGAAGAGAGAGATATCTCTTTCCAAGCAGAAAGGAGGCCATACATCACTGCCTTGAGAGAACATGTGAGCCCAGAGGAAGGTCTTCATGTGGCATGAAAGTCAACATTTGCCACCAATTACTGGTCAATTTCTTCATTTTCATTTAAAGGTATTAAGTCACCATCACAAAGAGTCTTACAGCCCAAACACTCCAAAAATAATTGGATATGAGACTTGTCCTCATTTTCAATCATCTTACAATTGGGTAGGGAGTGGGGAGAACCAAACTGCAGAAATCAACTTCAAGCATAAATGTTACATTTCTAGGATACATGTTGCTTTGTGAGATGATAAGTAATAAAATTGCTTTTATCCACAGACCTAAAGGCTTAACAGAAACGTCCCCAGGAAGTAAAAACAATTTAAATATGACTCTTTATTTTACCGAATGGAGGGGTAGAGGTTAACAATTAAATGTGAAAAAAAAAAGAGAAAATAAAATATTAAAGTATTCATTCCTAACTTGATAGAAATAGCAGTATTTTCTGCTTTATCTAAAAACAGATTTAAAAAAAAAAAAAAGTAGTAAAGTAGTACAGAGTCGGCCTGTAGCCACATACCACAAAAAGGCATCGGATTTGCAGGGGTCCAGAGACCAACCGACTCAGGGAACCTGGCTCAAATTCAAACCCCTAGGAATCCACTATTCTTTCTTTCCAAGAGAAGGGAAGGCATGCTTGGTGCTGTCACGATTGCAGCTATAAGCAGCAGCTTTCTAATTAAAAATAAACTGGGTCCATTATTTCTATTTACAGCTTTTCTACAATTTAGCAGCCATGTAAAGATAGCGAGAGATGCTGGAAGCATATGTTTAAAACTCCCAAATGCTTCTGAGAGCATCATTAGAGTAAACATCCTGTGAATGTGTTTCTTTACCTTCCGAGCCATCTCCGAAGGGCTTACCAAGCTGTGCGGGGTGGCACTTGCAGCATAAACATATTTATCTTTAGAAGGAATGGTCCAGAAAAGATATGGCTGTGATTAAATGAGTGACTACAAAGAGCTGGACTTTTGACTCTACACATTCTCTCTTGCAATATGCTGTCATTTTCCCCACAGGGATCGAAAAATGGGGAGGGGATGTAACATGGGGCAAGGCAGGAAAGTGGGAGATGTTGGTTGATGGGCTGGGAACAACAGAAATAGAGAGAGCTTCCAGGTGGTACCTTGGATGAATTTCGGTATTAAAAAAAAAAAATCTAAATAATAATTACCTAATGGATCTTCTGGAGAGCATCACCAGCCTTGTGGGTATTCCAAATGAATATCGTGAAGAACTGAGCAGAGTTCTTCAGCACCAGCTTTACTGACATCTTGCTGGGCTGTTTGGGGGCATGACTTGCACACAACAACATGTTAGCAGCAGCTCTGGCCTCAACCAATTAGATACCAGTAGTTCCTATGCCTCCTTCC
The DNA here is from genome assembly GCF_011762505.2 of Arvicanthis niloticus. Lineage (NCBI taxonomy): Eukaryota > Metazoa > Chordata > Mammalia > Rodentia > Muridae > Arvicanthis > Arvicanthis niloticus. Next base: position 18,259,668 of record NC_047664.1, read on the forward strand.
TATTGTAGCAACCAAAATGTCTTTGGATATCCTGGACTGTCCTTGAGGTCAAAACTGCCTATGATTGAGAGCTTCCAGTGACTCGGAGACCAGGCTCCATTCGTACAACACATCTTAAAGCATCAATGTCCACTACTGACTCATGTTTTACCTTTGCCCTTCACTTGTTCCCAATTTAGTATTAGGAAGTTAAAAGTTAGAAGGTAGGGGAGACTGTGGGGTGGGTCCTAAAAAGGTGGGGGTGGGCAGACTTTTTTGATAACATTTAGAGAATGAACCTTTAACTTTAATTGCAACAAAGGTTAGACATTTAGAAACATTCTTAGAGAAAAGCCCATTAAACTCGCTGAGGGCTTTTGCCTGGCTAGTGGGTTACATATTAGGGATGAATTTGAAGGCTCTCAGAGAAGCAGCGAGCCTGGCCCCTATACGTCTTCGCTGACTTCATAAAAAATAAGGGTGCCACTCCATGACCTGTGTGCTCTCCAAGAAGATTGTGTAACATGCAGTATGCCTTCCTTCCAAATAAACTCCCAGATTATTAAAAGGATGTTTTTTCCTCCTGAGGTCAAGGTGAGTCACCAGAGCTTTTCCCTGTTATTAACCAAGCACTAGATGTACAAGGCTTAGATATTAAAAGGCATTAGCCAAGGCATCGTGGTCATCCAATGTAGAGCAAATGCAAAACTGGAGGGGAGACTGCAGTGCTGACAGCAGAGAAGTGGCCCGAGATATTAGAATCTATGTATACACTCCCATTCAAATGCCTTTGGCCAAGTAACAAGGCAGTGTAGCCAAGTTGCTGAGCTCCTGGGGCGGGCCTCTCCCCGAGGTGATTCTAAGCAGGAAACGAGAATACTGAACTACTGACTTGCTTCAACCCAAAACTGCTGACAAGTTGCTACATTCTTTCAACAATATGGTGTTTATTTCCTCCAAGAAATGTGGTACTTGTAGCACAATAAAACGGGCCCCCCTCCTGAGCTCAAACCCACCCCTGCTCCTTAGAAAACAATGTAGCCAGTTTGGCCCATCCATAAGCAGTGCCAGTCTTTGGAAAAAGCAATCAGAACATTAGAGCAAATCCAAGCTGAAGAAGTATGTGGAGCCAAGGAACCCAGCGGAGCATCACAGTGCTAGTTCCACTGTGTCTAAATGACGATGTTCACACAGACCAAGCTGACAAAAAGACTAAGAGCAAGGAGGAGGAGGCGGTTGTTGGGCATTAAAATGAGACCATGATTCCAGCGTCCCTGTTGAAGGCCATTTGCATGTAGAAGTGGTCAGACCCAGGCTCGGTGAACACATTTCTCAGAATTTTCCCTCTGTTGGACATCTAAACGGATATTGAATAGGCAAAGATGGGGAGAGAACAGGGCCAGGACAAGTGATAGGCAGCAGCTAAATCCCACCACTCAGTACAGATAGGAGATATTTGATGACAAAGAAGGATGGCCTTGCAAGAGCAAGCACAGTGGAAAGGTTGTGACGCTCAGGCTGTCTCCTACAGCATTCCATGTCCCATATCAATAGCACCTCCAACCTTGGCCAAGCTGGGAAAAAGATCTTCTCATAATTAGCGCTATCCGTGTTACAGGGATAGGCCACTCACCTTGATGTCATCCAGCCAGAGACTTGGGCATTTAAAATGACTTGGGTTCATTCCCAAGTCTCTTACGTTGCAATTTCCATCTTTCTATGATGTAGTAGCAGTGTGGCATACACTGTTGTCCTTCACATGAAAGTGACCCTGCTTCTGCCCCCATGCTAAACTTTGATTTTTTGCAGGAAGTATGAATGGACATAATATTTTCTCTCTGGAACAGAGCAAGGGAATCTCTGACTAGCTCAACACCACACTTGAAGCTCTTGGTATGACCACTGCTTGAGACACACTCCCAGATAGACAGAGCACAGAGTTTTTACTAAAAAGCTGTTGTCCGCCGTGACCCTACCTTTCCATCATCACATGGGAACTGGGGGAGGGGGCGGCGATCTTATCAATGGAATAAAAGCAATTATATTCTGAGTCATTTTAAGATTTACTTTGTTTAATGCCTCACTAAAGAGAACCCTAAAATCTTAAGAAATGAAAAGATCATAAAACTGAAGTTTAATCTCACGTGACTGAAAGCTTTCTGAAAACCAGCATTATTCATGCAAGATTGTATTATAAATTAAGGAATAAATTTCTAGAATGCTTAACCATTAAAATTTTAGAATAGCCTAGCTTGGTGCTAGCCCAACTCATATGCCAAGTAATTAAACAAAGATAGAAAAGAGGAGATTCAGTCTAACGTCCATGGTAAATATACATTGACTACTTGGATTCAGAGACAGGAAGACCACCCAACAACAAGTGCAGATGCCACAATATATGACCTTCTCCTCCACTCTCGAGTTCAGGACAACTTCAAGTGTCACTGTGTCCATTTTAGATCTCTTTCCTGATTCCATGTATGACTTCAAACATTTCTTACAAACTTCCTAGATATTTTCCATCATAAGAAAAGCAGAATGTGATCCTGTCATGTTTCTGGGTGGGAAAGGCTGAGAGTCAGCTCTTTCCAAGAGTAAGGGTTGACAGTGACTGGCTCAGCTTGAGACCCATGTCATGAGAGGGAGCCTACTCCTGACACTATTAATGATAGTCTGCTATCTTTGCAGATAGGAGCCTAACACAAATGCTCATCAGAGAGGCTTCACCCAGCATGGAAACAGATGCAGAGACCCACAGCCAAACATTAGGTGGAGCTTGGGAACCCTGTAGATGATGGGGAGGAAAGACTGAAGGAGCCATTGGGGTCAAGGACACCATAAGAAAACCTACAAAATCAACTAACCTGGACCCATCGGTGCTCATAGAACTGAACCAACAACCAGAGAGCATGCATGGGATGGACCTAGGCCCTCTGCACATATGTAACAGTTGTATAGCTGTGTCTTTATGTGGGACTCCTAAAAGTGTGATCAGGGGCTGTCTCTGACTACATTGCCTGAGTCTAGATTATTTTCCCCTAACTAGGCTGCCTTGTCTAGCCTCGATAGGAGAAGATGTGTCTAGTCCTACTGCAACTTGATATATCAAGGCTCTTGATATCCATGGGAGGCCTCCCCTTTTCTGAGAAGGGGAAGAGGGGTAGATGAGGGGAGGAGAGGTGAAAGGGAGGAACTTGGAGAGGAAGCTTTGATTGGGATATAAAGTAAAAAAAAAATAGCTTAATGATGAATGGAATGGAATGGAGGTTGAAGGCACAATGTTAAGCAAGTCTTGATCAGAGAACAACAGCTGCTCCAGGGCTGTCAACATTTCACCGTGCATGGGGGAAGGGCCGTGAGGCACCACCCCTGCTGAAGGACTATTGGAGTTAACGCTTGCTGGACAAAGCATGTGTCATTTTCTCCAGTTTTGTAGCCATCCATTTCTTGCTCTTCCTCTTAAGTAATTTCCCTACCTATATGTGGTCATGTAACTGATAAAAACTCAATAGGCCCTGTACTAAAACATAAAGGCAAGAGTCCAGCAGAGGGCCTGCTGAGAAGTGTGCAGTTGTGAGAGGGAAGGGGCCGAGGGAGAAGGTAGGGTGAAATGACTCAGATTGATCACATGCATGCATGTATGGCTAATAAACAATGAAGACGAGTGGGGCTATTCATAAATCTCTATTGGTTTTACTAATTCGTTTTGGGTCTTCCTGTGTAGTGCAGACTGGCTACTCGTGCCTCTTCTGAAGCTTCAGTTTCTCAAGTGCTGGGAGCGATGGACCTGTTCCACAATGTCTGTTCTCTATAGGTAATGTGCTGCTATCTAGACAGAACTTAGAGCAAATAATAAAAGAAAGATGGCTGGTGACTCTTCCTTAAGCCAGACTCAGAGCCTCAGCCAGGAGAGAACAGTTTAACAACGAAATGGCTCCAGTTTTCAGATGGTGGAGGTCACAACAAGGTCAAAACCCTATGACCCCTGGCTTTAAGAACTTTCATACCACTACTGTTGCCACTGCTGCGACCACCACCACCAACAACAACAACATGACCACCAACAACAACAGCAACAACAACAATACCACCACGACCAACAACAACAACATGACCACCACCACCACCAACAACAACAACAACAACACCCTTTCTCCAGGAACAGATTTGTCCCTTCTTTGCCTTGCCTCCTTTTTTTATTTTGAAAAGTCAGCACTAAAGTGTTCTTACCCCTTCTATGCCCCATCATGCTGTGTGAAACAGCACCAGGGGCAATCCAAGAGAATCCAAAAAAAAAAAAAAAAAAAAAAAAAAAAAAAAAAAAAGAGGAGAGAGCCCGTGATTGGCTAGAGAGGAGGTAATGATTTGTAATTGCAATACTTTCATTACTGTCTTTTAGCTCTTTGCAGAATAATGTCAAGAGCTTCGTCTTTGTAGTGTTATTGGCATTTTTCATCATATTCATGAAGTGTGGGTCAATTTTCTTCAAAAGGCGCACTTCGCCAACTTGCCACAGAGACAGACAGTAATAAATTCTACTAGTGCACTGTGAAGGCTTCGTAGCTGCAAGCAACAATAAAAAGCAATGAGCTGGGTGTCACTAAGTAACTCCAGTTTACACTGCATTTTCTTCTTTTATTGAAAACTCAGAATATGAATTTATTAATGAATACACAGGCATACTTTGAAGGGGGTGGGAGAGTGGGAGGAGGGGGGTGGAGAGACACCATGTCAATTTATTTGGTATTCACACTGTGTGTGCCTATATTGTATTGTTCCATCATTTCATGGCCAGGCTTACCTTGTTAGGCTGTGGCCCTCCAGAAAAAAAACGGAGCTCATATAGCAGCACCTTGACGTGGATCTACAGCTGCTCTCACTGTGCCCGTCTCACCTTTAGCCCCGGCTGTCTACTGCCGCCTTTCATTTTCCGCATTCATACATCAATAAGCTTTGCATGCTGACACCTAATTTTGCAGGCTACTTTGGTTACGGAGGCCGTGTTTTGCATATCACTACCCACCCCCTTCTGACACCTACTGCCTTTAAAGGGAAACAGGAGAAGAAAGGAAGAGGCAGAGGAAAGAGAGAAGAAGAGAGAGCAAGAAAGGGGGTGCTTCTTCTTTTCCCTCTGCCTAATCAGAGATTTCTTTATATTTGTCAAACGCAGATATGCCAGATCAACTTTAATTGATTCCTCGGTGGCGCACACAGATGATTTTTGAAGGACTGGGCTTGTATTCCCAGACACACTGTTGTGTTTCCAACAAAAAGGAGGTTTCTTCCACAAATCAAATTTTGATGCCAATTAGTTAGCATTTTCCATTCCAATTAAATTGGAGACTTGGAGACCTTTCTGATTTGGGAAGACTTTATCTATATTTTATATTAAAAATGCCCTTCAGGGGCTAATAAGCAAGAAGGGAATGGCCATGGGAAGTGCTGGGTGGGCACTCAGGGGTGGGGGACAGAGATGCACTGTGTTTTCAGCTCCTCTCTCTTGTTTACTTCACAAAGGTTTGTCAAGCCTGTGGCAACCTGTTATGTGCCATCACAAAGGTTTTTTTTTTCTTTGCAGTTACCTGGCTAATGTCATTAGAGCTATGACAACCTATAAAATGTTATAATCGAAGAGTGTTTCCCTGCCATCCCCCGCACTCCACCGCCCATGAGACCTTATTGTACAAAGAGGACTGAAGCTATGTGTGAGTAGAGGGAAACAAGATTGATGGCCAAGGGAAGCGCTATGGCTGGCTTTGAGAGGTTATGCTGAGGAAAGAAATAAACAGAAGCACAAACTAAGACAAGGACCAAAGGTAGCAGAGCTGCCTCTGGATCCTTGTGTGTACCTGAGTGAGCACAGATTCCCTAATGGCTGTCATTGAACACTCCCCAGATTACCAAATTACGAATTTATCATGAAAATGTTTATGATGGAAAAGACATTTTTTTTTCAAATTTAGTTGTAATTTTAATTTAATAGACACTAAAATCATCTTGAAATCTAATAATAACAATGCTCTATTTCTCTTTTTTTCCCCCTCCGACATTTACCCAACCATTTGTTTTTCTCCTCTCTATAAAATCAATCTTTAAAGAACTTGTCCGTTTATAAGATTGTGGTATTGGGACAAGCCCAGGGCAAAGGTGATTTTGGACTCCAGTGGCCAATGTGTACCTTAGTCATCTCCCATCCTGTCAGCATGGGCTGACATTCAAATTCTTTTGAACACTGTGCACCTTTGTTTGCCTGTGTACCTTGTTGCCCACATTTTATAATTTATAATTTGAGGGTTTTTTTAAAGAGAGGAGTTATGCTGTGGCTACCAGGTGGTTTGTGTGGGTATTCAGAGGCTCTCTGTGTTGAAATTTAATTCCTGATTATGAGGTGCAAAGAAGGTAGAATCTTAGCAATCGTATTCAGAGGTAAAATTTGGGAATGGGATTGTATGATATCATTAGGGTGGATCTTTCTGCTTTACAAGAAGAGAGAAAATGACCAGAAAGTAACAAGCACTCCCATTCACACCTTCAGAACATGTCAACAAAAGATCATTATTGGATGTATGCTTTTGACCCTGAATCTCCAAAGCTACAGGCCATTGCCTTGTTTCTTTATAACTGACCTAGGGTACAGTAGTGTTTTATTAGCAGCGAAGAATGAACCAATGCAAGGTGTGATGCCCAATGCCTAGCCTGAAGTACGGCCAGCACACACATCGCAGTTACAACTTCTGCAGCATGGTCATTCATTTTGATCATTTATACAAAGAGCAAGGCAGGGTGTGTGCTCTTGAAACCAGGGGTTTCTCTAGGACCACCCTGCCATCGAGGGGTAAGAATCTGGGTCACAGGCTGGAAGTCTTTGCTCATGGGGCTGCGGTGAGTTTAGAATATGACAGTGTGCATGCTGCCTTTACCCTGTGGATTCAGTGCATCTGACTGTCCCCACACCACTCTTCATTGCGCCTCCCAGATTCTTCCTAAGACAACCTAGTGATTCTTATCCTGAGAAGTCAGCACAGAGCACTCTGTGTGTAGAACACACTCTGTAGTGTTCTGCTCTTGGCTTGCTCACAACCATGGAAGCAGTCACTTGCACTTGTTTGTTCACATGAGGAACCTGCTATTCAAAGTGATCAGTAAATTCATGGATGCTGCCCATCTAGCCCCAGATGAGTAAATTCTTCATGGCCAGCCCTAGCCTTTTTTCTGTGAATCCCCAAAGAGTCACCAGGATTTTGGACACATGATATTTAGACGAGATTAGGATTCTGGAGACTTTAACTAGGATTAATTGAGGTTTTAAAAAGCTTATCTTTTTGCTGCTGGTGAGATGGCCCAGCATTTAAAAGTGCTGCTGACCCTGTAGGAACTTGGGGTCTATTCTGAGCACTCTTTGGAGGCTCCCCACTATCCAGTGGCTCCAGCTCCAGTGAATCTGACTTCCAGGGACACTATGTGCACACACACAAACACACACAGTCATTTATGCATACATATAAATATATATGCATGCACACATGCAGGAAAATGCTCATATTCATAAAAGAAAAGCAAACAAGCCTTAATAAGCCTATTTATCTTAAATATTCTTCTGATCCCCAGTAGGTATGTGATGTGTCCCCGCCGCTGCCAGGAAGATCCCCATATACCTAAGATTCTTTTTGCAGATCTAATATGCCTCAATTACTCAAGACAGAAAGAACAGAGTGGGGAGTATAAAAATCAAAGAAAAGAGAAAGATAGAATAAAAGACCAATTAACCTGCCAAACAAACAAATCAGTATACATTTCAAATCTAAAACTCAAGTTCTAGCCACAGTGGGAAAACATTGTTTCAGGCCATATGAATACACCTGTAGTGAATGTCAGACAATACTTGGTTACAAGAACTGTCCCTGAGTAATGGCTGGTGTGACTCTGGACAGGCTCACCATCAGCCAGAAAGAGAGGAATTCTGAGGCCAAGTGAACGCTGTTCACACTCACCCTGTGTACACTGCATTGTCAATTGTGATGTGTGTTTCCGTGATTGTTAGACAAGGGGGAAATTTACAGTGTTAAATAGTCTTCAAATTCACACTTCAGTGTGAGTTTTTGTTTGGTGGTGTGTCTAGCATTAGTGTGGATGAATGCTTCTGACATCTCTTTGCCTCAGAAGACAGACTCACTAACTGAGCAACAGGGCAGACACACAGAAGACTGTGACTATTTGTCTTTCAGACTTCAGCAGGTCCAGGCAGATAGACAGATGACAGAAAAGTTGGTATGCAGATAAAGTAGGTAAGTAGGTAGACTTGTTATACCTCACTGTCTTCTTTTCTGTTTATTTGTAAGGAGATGGCTCCAGCTTCTGGTTTTGTCCCACCTTATGATTCCTTTCTACCAGATTTTTCTTATAGAGTCAGTGTAAATTCACATTTTTCAAGTTTCATATTTCACAGGTGTGTGTCCATTCATTTCCAAGGAGAATAAAGGAGACCCTGACTGAAGGATTGTATGAAAGATTTAGTTTAACCTTGCAAAGGAATTTCTCAAAACAAACCAAAAATGATAAGAATTATGTATCACAAAATGGAGTCATACTTCACCTGTTTAGATAATTTTGAGTGTAGCTTTTTTTTCTTTTGAAAAAAGAGAGTCAAATTGTATCTGAAAGTCACAGTCTTTGATTCTTGAAACCTTCACCTTCCATAGACACACCTACACAAGCATTAGTCTACACACACATCAATCGAACACAGCTTTCTGCTGATGAAAAAGACATTCAGGTAACAGGATGAAAAAAATCAGGTAAATCTATGGACTGCCAGATGACCACACACTTCTCTAGACAACAGAACTTAAGGGTTTAAAAAGTCCTTGACGATAGGAAAGTGTGACTTCTTTATTCTATAAACTAACTTTTAAAATTATATGGAAGTGCAAACAACCCATCCACGCCATGCAGCTACTTAAACTGATGATTATGTGTTACCGATCAGATTTTTCCAAATATTGCAATTGCTGTCTATATTAACATTTACTATGTCTAATGCTATTCAAAAGACTAGACCCAAAATAGCAAGAAGTACTTATTGAATTATTATTTTCATTTCCACTTCATTTTATAAATAATATATTCAGGAAGACAATTCCAGAAACCCACGACAAGAGAATGATGGGGAGAGGGGGTTGATAAAATTGCGCACAATGCCACATGGCATAGATTAAACCCTTGTATAAAAAGTCAGTTGTATTATTTCAGCATCCTGCCATAATCTTTTTAAAGACTGTAAAATACAAATAAAGCACAGATAAATCAAGAGAGGTAATGTCCCTGGGCATAACTGCAATTAGCATAATGTTTCTAGTCCTGACTACATTACAAGGGGAAAGTGGTCTCTTCTTGACTCAGTCCTTTGGGCTTCAAGAAAAAACCCCAAGGATGTCCCCCAATAATTTATGTCTCAGACCAATTTTTCCATAATATAGTCTCATAGCAAGGATTCTTGGAGTGAAATGGCCTTCAGGAACCAAAGTGGGACATCAGAGAGTTACTTATGGACGGGGAGTAAAGAACAGTCTAGTTTTTATCAGAGGGAAGGCAAGGACAAGCGTGAACACTGCACAGAACAAAGCAAAGGATCCAAATATCCACGGTTAAAATAAATACATTGTGTGCGACTATATGAGAAGAGAGATGGCATACAGGGGCAATTTCACAAGTTTTCAGGTAAGAAAATATTTAAAATCTTGATACAGGTTGGTGGTGGGTTAAGATCAGTTGGGCAAATATATGAAATTCCAAGGACTAAAACCTAAGGTCCTTAAGAAGCAGAGATTAGGAATTTAAGAAGATCTATTAAAGGAAAGAGAGAACAGAAGACAGCGAAGACAATGGAGTCTCAAAATCAAGTAGACAGCATTTCATGACATTTTCAGGCCAGCTTTATCAACTAAGCAGAGGCTCGGAGTAATTCAGGTAAGATGAGATCTGATGCTGTCCCGGCTTGTTAGCTGAGATGCTGGCTTATAAGATCAAGATTCTTAGCCGCTACCACCCATTAATACAGGGCTTAGGGAACCAAGTACTAATTATAGTAATAACCGTCTCTTACTGTCTACACTGTGGCAGCCTATATGCCAAATGCTTTATATGCACTGATCTCACTCAGTCCACACAGGAGTGAGAAAGTAAAATTACCCCAGGATCGCAGATGAGAAAACTGACTTGAAGCTAGCTGGAAGAACTTATCTGAAGTCATCTAGCTAATAAAAGTCTGAAACTGGGATTCTGGGTGCAATATATAATGCCTGGTTTCTCAAAGATAAAGGAGCTAAATATGTAATATCCAGGATGCTGTGAGTGGGATTGTGAGACTTGGGCTTTCCTCATTTTCCTCAGAGTACAAGAGTTCCCCTCAGGCCCATTCCTTCAAGGAAGGTAACTGAACCTTCCCAGGTTCTCAAAGACTGGAGAGTTTCCCAGGATGCAAGAGTTTCAGCACTAAAACCGGAAAATTTTTCATCAAGCTAGGAGGGGTAGGTCACTCTGCATCCAGTGAATGCTCTTTGGGAATTCCTTTTAGGAAGAAAGCAGCTGTACTTAACTTCAGAAGAGTTCAATTGTACAAGCTTCCCTGGGGTGGTCCCTGAGCCTCTGTGGAATTCTGAACCTGTTCCCCAGTCTCCAGTCACTACTGCTGTTAAGTGAGACCCTAGAGTTGGGGACCAAGAACAAGGTCACCTTCTCAGGCTTCTCATTGATGGACCTGTTTATCCGACTCCCTTCAGCCTCTGCTACATCCCTTTGGGAAATGCAAAGGTATACCCCCAGTGGTTCCAACCCCCAGCTCCCCTGGAAATAAGGGAGACTTCCTGGACATCCAGGGCCCTGTTTGTCAAATTTCCTCTGATCCATGCAGGTAATGAGGTCAAAATAGCAATGTCCATAAGGGATACATTTTCTCAATGGGAGCATATGCCTCAGAAAACACATTGAAAATATTTATCTTTTCTCAGAGAACAGGCCGAGCAATATAGGATACTGCCTTGTAAAAATGTCCTTTGAAAAGCAGAAGAAAAAAATCATAAAGCATAGGAAATGAAAAGGGAATCCTCCCAAACTCTGCTGCCAGTTGCAGTGTGGGAGAGTTGCTCGTTCTATTTGGAAAGCTTTGTACTGGGTTCAGCTGATGTGCTAAAGAAAATACATATACCTCAAGGAGTCGGGCTTCTTTGGGGTTTGAGAGGGGCCTGGTATCCTAGAGACACCATCCAGCCCAGAAGGTTTGTGGTGAGTAGCTAACTTCTGAAGCTGAGCCAAACACCGACTCCTGCAGAACTACAACTCCCTGGTTATAGACACACAGCTCTTCCAGAAGCCAATCTGTCCCAAACCACCCACACCCCCAGTTTCCTCTAGCTTAGTAAGCTCTCAACTACTTGTGATTTTGCACTGCCCCAGAGTATCAGGTGGTGTTTAGTGAGCTGTTGGTTTCTCCTCACCAGCGGGAGATAGTGGGAAGAGAGACCTGGACTGTTGCTATCAATATACAATGCACAGGGTTCTCCCCACATCAAGAATTGTAGACTTAGATGAGGAGTCATCAGTCTGAGGCTAAGGAGCTCTGGTCTAGACACATCCTTTATACTTCCCCTCAAATGCACTACAAATCACAAATCAATACGTTTCATCTTTCCCGGGACCAGCTTTACCTCCTGACATCTTAGTTTATGACACTGGCACTATCATATTCATACTGACCAGACCAACTCTTTTTTTAAGGGACACTTAAAATTTATTTCCATTTTTTACGTTCCAACCCTTCCAATCACACACACACACACACACACACACACACACACACACACACACACACACACAGCCCTCATCTAATTAGTTACTAGTTTATGTGAATCTGCCCAAGGGAACACTTTTCACTCATTCTCACTTCAACCTCTACCAAATTAGTCTGAGCTTTCACTTTGTGACTGACTTATTACAACAGCCCTGTTAGGTTATTGGTGTCCATATGTAATGACCATGACTGCCCAGTGCTTCACAGGACAAGTGTTCATGTCTTTATCTAACCCCTGAAGCTTAGTGAGGTGGGCTCTGATGCACATAGTTATTCAAAGACTTGGACTCTTTGCAGGTTTTAATCTCCCTAGTCCATGGGAGCTTAGAATTCTTTATTTGATATGATTCTTCCTGGCAGTTAAGGCAGGGAACTGCCTCAACTTGTAAGCTTGCCACTGCACAACTTCCATGCCCACACACTGCCCACCTGTCCACTGTGTTTCTCCACGTCTAGCTAGGTTTTTTTTGTTTGTTTGTTTGTTTGTTTGTTTGTTTGTTTGTTTTGCCACCAGGACTCACAGGTCCCTACTCTTCCCTCTCAGCCTACAGTGGCCTCCCATTTTGTGAACCTCAATAACAAATAACAGTCACGGAGAGTGTACTGGGAACATCTCAGACATGGAGAGCACCAGGCTCATGCCTATTGATATTAGCCAGCAATCTCATACATGCTTCTGACAACCTACGGAATACTGATTTTTCTTTTCTTAAGAGAAAGAAATGGAGTCTCAGCGAGGTGAAGCTACTTATAAACAACTGGCAAACCCTGGAAGGCCCCAGTGTCCATGCACACATGCCCAGCCTGTTTCTTAGGCACACAGCCACAGGGTCCTTTTCAAAACTCCACTTATTGACAGAACTGTATGAGTTCCAACAGGAGAGGGGCATCCAATACAAAACAGGACTACCTCAGAAAGAGTTCCTATTATGCTCCAGTTGTATAAATCATGCCTTCGCTCTGGCTGGGCCTCAGCTGAGGTGGTAGGTAGGGTGGACCAGTTCCCAGTTCTAGCATACCTTCCCAAACAACAGTCAGCAGGTCCACGCTGGGATTCTGGCAGGCAGGATAGAGTATGTTCTTGCTAGATTGTTTGGGCTGCAGGAACCTGGCAGGCCAAGCCACTAGGGACCCAGCTATGCATAGGAAGGTCAGAGAAAGAGGAGCTGTATGCTGCTGAAAGGCATATTCATGGTCAGAATGGGCTGGTCTTGACTGTGGGAATGTATGCCCAGCCTTTCTACAGGGAGAAGCACAGGTTGATTTTCCTGGGCAAACCTGTCCAGAATGTGTGTTAAAACAAAAAACAAAAAAAACTTCCCAAGCCAACAGCCATTCTATCCTTACAACAGGGAACTTTTTTCTTTCTAGAGCAAGCTACCTAACTCTACCTCAGGTTGTACTGCTTAAATTCATGGGGTGGTTGGGAGGGCTATTGGAGTTAACACACATAAGGTGCTTAAAGCTAAAGCTATCATTGTTTTACATGCTTCCAAATGGTGAGATTTCATGCCCATTTGGCCATGTGCTTAGTTCAGGCTTTGTAATCAAGGATCAAAGAACTAAAACTAGGTCACTTCTGTTCTACAAAGCCTTATTTCACTTGACAACTAGGCATTTCCGCCATACAGCCTGCTTTACCTGCAGGCTGCAGACTGAGACTATGCAGGGCTATGGCAGCTACTGAGAGCACCTTAACACATACCGCCGTGGCATTTGTGACTCAGACCACTATGACTCAGAAAACAGTACTCAGTCTTTTGGGAAGAGTCTTAGGAGGAAAGCAACGTGTGGTGGTTTGAATAGGCTTGGCCAGGGAGTGGCACTATCAGAAGGTGTGGCCCTGGAGTAGGTACAGTCTTGTTGGAGGGACTGTGTCATTGTGAAGGTGGGCTTTGAGGGTTCCCAGTGCTCAAGGTCCGCCCAGTGCTAAGGAGACAGTCTCTCCTAGCTGCCACTGGATCAAGATGCAGAATTCTTCACTCCTTCTCCTGCACCATGTCTGCCTGGATGCTGCCATGCTTCCTGCCATGATGATAATGGACTGGACCTCTGAAACTCCAAGGCAGCCCTATAGGAGTTGCTTTGGTCATGGAGTCTCTTCAGAGCAATGGGAACCCAGACTAAGACATGCCTTATCCCTACTCCACACTAGTCCCAGCCTCCAGCCAGGCATGGTTTCCGTCAAAGCTACCACCACATTCATGCACGCTCTTTCAGAACACTGAATTCTACATTTCTAGTATGAAAATGAGTTTGAGCGAAACAGTTCTAGGAATTGTAGACTAGAAACCAACACGCTCCTGCCTGCTGTGTTTTCTCCTAGAGAGTCCCCAAAAGAACTCATTTGGCCTCGTCAAGAGACTCACCCCAGTCTATAGAGAAAGGAGTTTGGGGACTGAAGGGGATGTCTCAGGCTCTGCAGTCTCCCTTGGGGGCTGACAGAAATAGCAACCCTGGCACTGTATTTTACTTGCCAACTTCCCCTGCTACTCCGTAGCCACGCAGGAGGTCTTCATGCCAGTGCCTCTGCCCTACGTACAAAATGCAAAGTGGAAAGTTGATGCACCTTGGAGACTTGCAAGAAAGCCCCCAGCCACAGAGGGAGACATGGGAAAGAGATTTCTACAGCTTCGAGCACAGTTTTCTTCCTCCTAGTGCTTGTGTTCAGGCTTCTTTGCATGGAGGGATGGTGGTAAGTGGAAACAGGTGAAGTTGAGGCATATGTGGACATTGTAAGTGTGCCTGCCATTTTTTTTTAAAGTTGGATGGAATAACAAATGCAGTCACCAACCCAGACTGAGTCCTCAGAAATCTTGTGTGTGTGGGCTCGTGCCCAGATGTGTCTAAGAACAAACATCTGCTATGGCTAGGGTCTTCGTGTTATCTGTGTAGACATTTGAGTTTTGGAAAGGGTTGATGCCAGGGTTTATGTAGCACATGGTCATTTTGTATGGTGAGGGAAGAAAATTTTGTTTGAGGTAAGAGTGCTTCTACAATGGGATAATCCCACTTTCTCCTTCCTGTTCCTTTAAATTCCCCTGGAAATGGCAGCATGTGTGCATATGTGTATGTGTGTGTTCATGTACGTATGTGTGCATGTGTGGATGAGTGTGTGTGTGTGTGTGTGTATGTGTGTGTGTGTGTGTGTGTGGTAAGAGTGTGATGAGTGTGTGTTACTGTGTTTATAAAGAAACTAGACTGTTGTCTAGGTATTATAATATAAATCAGAGGGCTGAACACTGTGGTGTTGTCTCCAAGTCACTGCTCTCCGCTTAGAGCACAGAGTTAAGTCCTGTAACAGACACGGTGTGGCCCTGGCAGCCACTCTCATTGGAAGTGTTTGTGCACTTCTATTGGGCCCTCTCTCTATGACAATTCATCTACCTGGCTCACTGATAATTTCATTCTGATTGAAATTTGCACAGAAGAGAAAATGGCCTGTCTGCTTTACTTTGAATAGGATTTAAATTCAATAGCCAAAGTTCCTGAGACATTCCCAGGATGTCTCTTTTTCTGTGGCCTTTGTCTGTAGTGCCAAAGCTGTGAATTCCTCTCCCGGCTATTGGAATGACTACAAGTGCGGCACTGACTTCCTTAGGAGACACAGAATGTCATTAACCACAGACAAAACTATGAACCAGTTACTCAACATCCCTGGACCTGTTGGCTTTATTCACAGTTAGGATACCTTGAAATCAAATGCTATTTTACTCTAGGAGAAAGAAAGGTCTAGTTTCTAAGGACACACTTCCTTTTGGATAGTGTAAACAAACCCTTCTTTCCTACTTGTCATGAGAACACACCCAACCACTCCTTAGATTCAGATCCTGACCCCGGAGAAGGAGCTTAAAGACATAGCCTAGATTATTATAAATGAAATGCCATACTACTTTTTTGCCTAAGATGTTGATAAACTTCTCCAACCACCTTTTTAAGTTAAGCAAAGAGCGGTAAATACAGATATATTTGGCCCTCTGTGCCTTTAAGCTCTTATGACTAAAAGAAATCAGAAGATAAAACTTGGGTATGATGAACAAGCACACGCTGATAGGAGTGCATTCTGCCCGTGGGCAGCCCAGCTTTTTAAGCCAAGTAAACTGAGGACTGGAAGCTGGTTCTTCTGGTCACTTAGCTGATGAGCTAAGCTGCATCCTTCTGTGCTTTTCTTTCTCGGAGCTAACATACAGCCTGTGACTATTAAGCCATGGTTTCTGTAGGCCTTGAGAATCTCACCTCAGAAACACTGAAACCTGAAGTAAGGCTCAACATGTCTTTCTCAACCAACTCTGTTCCGAAGTTACAGTCAATAGGCAAATTAACTTTCCTTAACTCTGAAATTAAGAATTCTTTATCCCAGTGTCCTGTTTCTGAGAGGACAGTGGAGAGTGGGTGATCCCACTGATGAGTAACCTGGAACTCATGGGCGTCCTTACTTTGTGACAGGAATTCCCTCTTGTCCCTTTGCCTGAGGTATTGAGTCTGACTTCTCACATTCTATCTTTCTAAATTGGCATTTATTATGATATATAATACAAATAAAGCTGGTGCTGTCCTCTGGACTCAGATCAGCTACTGTCCTGTATGATGATGCTCACCTCTCACACCCAAAGTGGCACTGGTATAACAGCAATTACCTTTATAGAAGCAAGCAGCTGGCTTTCAGCTCCATGCTCAGCACTCACGAGGGCCTGCCTGGAAGTGAAAGCTTTGGGACCTTTCTGTCCTAGGGCCCAGTTAAGAACAACATGTTCTTAACTCTCTGTTTTTAATGGAGGGTGAAGCACTTGTTGGGAGCCAGTTGAGGACTGAGGAAGACCTGGCACCCAGTGTTGCTTATGTCCTGCAAACATCTGAGAGGCTGAGCTAAATCAGTTTGTGTACTTTCTCCCCTATGGAAAGGAGAGAACTCTCACTGCCTTTGAGAAAGATGAAGGGAGACGGGTGTATCCTGAGCACACTAACTCTTCCTTGTAAAGGCAAGAATACAGAGATGTGGGTGGTGTGTGTGTGTGTGTGAGGAAGGGAGAAGTAGATTGTAAAATAAAATGTTTCCTGCTGGGTTAGATGTACTTCTGATAATGTACCCTTAAAAGACTAAATTGGATCAACCCCTGGCAGTTTTCCCAAAGATATGCCATGGGCCAGGGTACACTTGAGGGTCCCTATAGTTGCTAAATCTATGACAGTGCTTGGGGTCTAAGATCATTGGCATTGCTGGTCATAAAGTCAGGGATCCCATCAGCTGCCCAAGGAGGGAACATCTGAAGAGGCCAGGATAATGCACAGGTCACTGTCTTGGTTTGACTAAGAGGAAGAACAGCTTCCTCCAGGCATAAAGCTCACAGGGAAACGTGTTAGTCAGGCTTGGCTCTTGAGCCAGGAATGTGTGTCCACCCCTCATTCTGCCATTCTGTATAAACCTGAGAAGTCTCTGCTCATGCCTGCGCTTCAGTTTCTCTCTGTCCACTGATAGAGAGCAAGTTTCCTCCAGTCTAACCTCCTTATTGATACTTGTGAGGATATTCTTCAGAATGACCTATGAACCTTATGGTGATCTTACAGGCAGATTGTCATCCTAGGTCACAACATGGTAATCTTTGCTGATAATTCCTTTCAAGCTGAAGAACAGGCCATGTACCCTGTATGTTTACAAACTGAACCCCAAAACAAATCACCAGGTAAGGTCATTGCTAACACTGATTTCCTACATATTTAGAAAATTGTCATTGAGTTCCAACCCAGAGTGGTCACATGCCCTTCTGTGTGTGAGAGGGACAGAGAGCAGAGGAGTGGAAAGTCCCTGAAACTTAGAGCAATGAGTCTGGGGGATTTAAATAGAGGGAAAGGGGCAGCTGAGATAAAGTAAGATACAAAAATAAGTAGATGCACAAAACCAGAGTAAAGGAACTTGTGAACACATCAATATCTCTCCTTGAGAAGCCACCACCCACTTCCAGTGTGAAAACTATTCAGAACCTGGACACAAAACATTGCAGCTTTGAGCTAAACACACAGGAGTGCCTGTCATGTCAGGGTTTCTTTGAGATTCCCAGTCTTTTAATATTCTACAATGATCTCATCATCTTCAGAATTTGGGACTGTCCCCTCTCTCCTACGTATCTGTGGAATGGCTAATGGAAAGAGGTCAGGAGAGAGCTGAAGCAGCCAGTCCTTAGCCCTTTACATTACATGTGTAGCATGTGTCCTTAATGGGCTGGCTTCAGGACCCCATCACAGTTTCAAGGAATGTTTCTGTTCAATAGAATCAAGCCACTCAGGATACTCAGGGCTCCCCAAACTAAACTCACAGGTCTTCAAAAGACTGATTCCATCTCAGTGTAGGAAATGTTGGGAAAAAATTTTTTAGAGTATTTCCATAGAGACAATATGATTGGCTACACTGACCCATGCCCAGAGTACAAGGGAATCTCCTTAGTGGTCAGATTGGTCTGAGAGGCTGTTCACAAAGGGAGACTTGCCCTGGGTCCCCCTTCCATTATGTCCTTAGTCCTGATGAGCCCCTAGGGGTCAGTTGACAGCTTTTCAGGTGTCTGTAAATAGAATCATGTGAAGCAAGTTTATATGTTGATCAGTTGCCGAAAATAGTATGAGAGACGTAAGCTCCTGGGAGCCACTGCTTAGTATTCCCTGGTTCACGATCATTTGTGGTAAGTTTGTAGATGCAAGGATTGCTTGTGTAGAGACTCGATTGCTTGTAACAACGCTGATGACGGACGTTCTGAGTAGACTGTCGAGCTTCTGGTCCAAATAGGGAAGAAGGAAAGGATGGGGATAGAGACATAGAAACACTCCTGTTAGCAGAGGCCTTCGAAACCAGAAGAAAATGGGATTAAAAAAGAAGGCTCATTCAGGAAGGTCCTAACCCGGCATGCAATAAGGTAAGGACTTCTCCCCTAACCAGATACAGGTTACCGCTAGCTAAGCATGGTGGCAAGATCACTAATTAATAAGCACATTGAAAACCCAGGCAGACAGACCCACAGTTAAGGGACCACAGAGACCCAGAGAGGGGGTCTCCAGGGGCTGCCTCTTTGCAGTCCAGTTTATGACTCCTCCGGGAAGGCTACGCTACAGACTCGTTATTTTCCTTCTGGGAGTAAAAAGAGAACTGTAGTTTCCTGCCCTATTAAGCCAGTGCCTTTCATGATCATTAAAATACCTTTAAATACTTCATCTCTCCCCCTTAAAGTTTTCCAGGCGTAAGGGAAGCTCTCCTTCCACATAACCTTGCTCCAAAATAACAAACGCATGATGCCATTTGAATTTGGCTTCTCTCTCCTTCCCGTTTGGAGGTTCAGAAATAGCTACTTACAAACACATGAAGGCATTTGCCTCAGTGGTAAATATGTCTTACGTGTCGATTTCAGCAGGCTATCTCTGCAGACATGCACATGTGTGCTCATTTCCTGCCCTCTAAAATTATTTTTTTTTTTGGTTGTGGACATATGGCAAGCAATAGTTGGGATAGTTATTCAGGGTGCAGACTCTCCTCTGGGATCTGTGGGACAAATCCTGCTCCTTCTGTCATCTCAGAATCACCATGAACGTATTGAGCACTGCAGCAGGCAAGAGATTTTAATGGTGTACATGCCTACCATCCTGCTCATGATGAAATCATTACAGTCCTCTGTGGCGTGCTAACAGTCGTATGGATAGTAACTAATGAAGTAGCCCACAGGTTTTCAGAGTATAACTACAATCCAGGGGCTGTTCTACAGAACTTGAAGGAATTAAGTAATTTAGTTCTTGTAACAACCCTGGAAAGTTGTTAATAATAATAATAATAATAATAATAATAATAATAATAATAATAATAATGAAGTTGTATCAGAGAGGGTTTTTCTAGATATGTAAATTTAAAAATGAAAGTATGGATAAGATTGCACCTTTGATGACCTATTGGCACACTAATTTGACTATGAATTTCGTTACCTGTGTCCTTCCCCATGATATACAGGGATTCTTATCTTTCCTCCTAAGACTAGGCCCTTGGTGTTCTTTTGATACCAGGTTTGCACTGCAGAGCAGAAGATGGAGGCTCTGGACTCCCTCTTCTCTCTTCCATGAAAGCCTAAGGTTGCTAAAGAGGTTATGTCAAGCCCAGGGTCACAGGGAGACATGTGTGGCCTGGAAGAAGCGCAGAGAGAAGTCAGCTCTAAAACTGAAACAAAGAAGAGATTATTAGCTAACCAGCTAACCACCCATACCTGTCCTTGGTAGTGTGAGCGCTCGAGGGTGACTGACAACATCCTTCCTGAAGTGTTCTCACTTCAGAAGGCTTGACCCTGGACAGCAAGGTATTCATACTAGGTCCAAATTTTACATATCTGGCAAGACCAGAGAGATGCAGCTGTACATCTGAAGGGAAGACATGGCTTTGAAAGGAGGAGCAATCTGAAGGAACCAGATAGACTGAAAGGCAGAAGGGCAGAAGGGAGGGCAGGACAGAGGGCAGGTAAGCTTGGATAACACACAAGTAGGTAGTGGGTATGGCATGCAGACTGACCAACCAGGCTTAGGATCAGAGCTCAACAAGAACCAGTCCTTGCTCTCTGCAGCGTGGGTAAGGAGGGGTCCATAGCCACGACCACACAGTAAGTATCCTTCAGTAGAGTCGAGCTCTTGTTTTTTAAGTCAGCTAGCCAAGTGGTTGTGTGACCCTTGGCAAGCCCTTCTCCCTGCCTGATTCTCTGCTTCCTTGTTTCTAAAATGAGTATGTTGATCTCAAGGGAGAAATTCATTGTGGCTCCTTTTATCAGTTGTAGGGAAAGGTTTATCCCTCTCCACAGCTGTGATATGACAGCTTTCTGGGGCTTTCTTTCCTCTTTACCTCAGCATCTTGGTGCAAAGGAAAGAGGCACGTGTGCAATCCAGAGGTATTTGGGGGAAATGGTGTCAGCCAAGCATTTATCATGGAAATCTGAATATCAAACGTAGAGCCCCAGGCTGAGGGGAGCTGAGAGATTTCAGGGCACATTAACCACTGGTGGTAAGTAATTATGCACATTGACTTTGAGTCTGTTTCAATGGTCACATCTCAGTGCAGCCTCTGCCCTGTTCTCAGGAGGGAGGGGCATGAGCTCAGGCCTCTTCCTGGAGCCTCAATGTGAACTAGCTGGCATTTCAAAAATGTAGTCTTTTGTTTCTGGAAAAACTGCTTTAAAGCATTCAACTTCCCCGTCTCTGATCTCTCTCTCTGCAAAAGAAAACAATAAATATGATTTCAAGCCATTGTGTTAAATATCAGGATGCCCACACTGCAGTGGTGAGATCCAGAGCTGATGAAAACCCATCTGCCAATGCCAAAGCCAGTGATTTACAACAGGCAGAAGAGAAGTATAAATGTTTTCAGGTGACTTCAGAAGGGACAGTCAAAATGTGGGCAGCTCTAAGGACAGCAAAGGGAATGTCACACACTTGGAGTGTCCCTGAGATGAAAAAGTAAGCAAACAACAACAAAGGTCGATAAGCTTGTTGGTCCCACATAGTCACACGGGCTTGCTCCAGACATCACTTATCTCTGTAGACCTTCCTGGTAGAGGCTGCCTCTCTGTAGACCTTCCTGGTAGAGGCTGCCGCCCTATCATCTCAACTCCCCGTCTCACCATCTTTTCACCTTACCCACATTCCAGTTGGCTGCACAGCAAGGGCTGTTTCTTAAAGGAAGTCCGGAAGGGAATTTAACAGTGGGTTAGCTGACAGTGATGGGGGGGAGGGGGCTACTGGGTGGTGCTCACTGAGAAGATTATTTCTCTTATCACCCAAACATAACCTGAATGAATTTGGAAAAGCATGATTTCTTAGCCTAACAGAGAAGAGAGTTGAGCATTCGTGGGGAGGCTGGGCTTTACACACACAGCGTAAGACCTGTTTCTCACAGAGGGCAGAAGATCTTGTTGTTGCCTGAGGAGTTACAAGGAATCCAGAAACTTTTCTGAGATTCGTCAGCATTGTCTGCTGACCTCTCAAGCCTGCTCTTCCATCAGGCCCTGGTGAGTATTCAGAGTACGTAGAGATGGTTGTCGTAGACTGTTCTCTGGTACAATATGATGACTGACTCTGAGCCATAATAAGCAAAAGGCAATCTCCTGGCAGGCCAAGCCTGTGACCCAAGACACACTTAGAACCTCTGGTGTGCCTGTCAGCTCCCTTATCTCTCAAACAAGGTGAGAAATAGAACTTTTGTCATCTGGATTTGGCAAGGATGGAGTAAGCCTTGAGATGTCCCTAGGCACTGATGGCTGGGTTTTCCACCTAAATGTTGTCTGGGTTTTCCACCTAAATGCTCTTGGTTCCTGTAAGGTTGTAGATAACAGATCAGAAAGGCAGAACAGGATCTGAAACAGAAAAAAAAAAAGAAGAAGAAGAAAAGAAAGGATTCTGGGAGAAAATAGAAAGAAAGCTAAGTGTCAAGGCTAGAAATATTGAATAGGAACAGTTCATGAGTCAGGCCAACTGCAAAGAATTGGGAGGAGAGAAGGGGGAAACAGAAAAGTAAGTACATGGCTGCTGTTGGCCAGAGGCAGGACCAGAGAGAGAAGTGTTGGCTGGCAGACGGCAGAGGCGAACGAACAGGGTTACCTGTCATAGTTCAGTGGCTAAAAGAGCAAGCCACATGTGCTATGCACTTTGAGCAATACTTCATTTTGATCAGTACACTGTAAACCCCTTCCTTACCCAGGTGAGATGTTTCTGAGGATGGGAGAGGAACTCTATGTCTCCGTCTACCTTCCAGAGTTTTACAGAAGACAAGAAGCAAGGCTACGGCAAGCAAAGGACTTCAGAAAAAGGGCCAGCCTGTGCCAACTGAGCACATTGCCTCCTTATTCCAGGTGCCAAGGGACCCTGGCAACATGGTGATCAAAAGCAGCCTTGTACCATAATGCACATTGCAGAAGCAGCCAGTTTATTTGCTCTGAAGTAGGCAACCCAAAGCCATCGCCCCCCTGCCTGAGTCTAAGACTCTTGCCTGGGCTTTACATGGTAGTTTTGTATAAAGCATTTGCAATCAATTGAGGCAAAACTAAACTCCAAACAAAACAAACCCTTGCTTGTCTTGTAACAGCCTGAACGGACAGTTGAAGGAGGGGCAAGAGGGAAGCGAGTTATTTAAAGGGAAAAAAGAGACTAACAAGATTTTTGAGAGTAACAGTGTGGGAGGGCCTCTTGCGGGCCCATTTCTGTAACGATGTCAAACTGCTGCTTTCTCTTTCCTGGGCATATGTTTAAAGCATCCTGCAAATGATTTCATGTTGGATCGGGCTTCATTACTCACAGTTCATATTTGGTCTAAATTACAGTAAATGTTATTCCAAGGTTTACAAGTTAATTATTATAGTATAGTATTTACTCCATTATATAGTAATTACTGCAGTATCTAACGCCTAAAGGGTTTTCTCCATGTATGAAGGACAGAGAATATTTTAGAGTGTTTTCAAGCAGAACAAGACTCACTTGTGTGTGCGTGTGTGTGTGTGTGTGTGTGTGTGTGTGTATGTAAATATGTGGGGGAGGGGTTAGATGGTACCCAGTGATTAAAATACAAGTGCCCTATCCTGTAGAATGCAGAAAGGACCACAGCTCAGCAGGTCTTTCCCAGAATTGGTACACTCTGTCCGTAGTGGCTAAGAGCACTGGGCCGAGTTCCACTGGATAGGCAAAATAGCCCTCACACTTCATCTTGCAGGGTATGACTGGAGCAAACCCCTTTGAACTACGGAGGAATAAACAGACCTTGGTCTGCTCATCAGTGACAGGCTCAGAGATCTCTGTTGAGTTTGCTCTCACCTTCTTTTGTCCTATAGGCTTTTAAATGACCTCTTCCACAGAGGCTCCCCAAACTCCCACAATGCTGCCTACCACACAAGGGTCAACTAGGAGACACCAGATAGCCCCTAGCTCTGGGCCACATTTACACCTCCTTGCTCTGTTCCAGCCCAGATTCTTTGTTCTGGCTGCCAACTCCAAAATGGATTCCATAAGCATTCTGGTTCCCACATGTTGGTCCAACTAGCAACCTGCAAGCTTGGAAACTGTAGGGGAGTGACAGACAGCTGCTTCAAATGGCATACATCTGGGCCTCTGGAGCAGGCCGGGTGTTATTTCTACTCTCTGCAGATGCCTGGCCACTCTCACCTTGGTAAACTCGGGAGGTTGGAAGATGGGGCTAGCAATTCCAGAAAGCTTCCTCATCCTCTTAACTCCTGTTCCTCTTCAGGAAGAAAGAGAGGTTAGACTGCCAGTCTGCATGCATGGAGTAAATTCCTAAGGGAAGCATGGGGAAGAAGAAAGACATTTCCCCTCCCCCAACCCGACTTTCTGCCCTTTCTTCCCACAAAGGACATGGCAGCTCTACTCTTGTTGGGGCAACAATTTCCATGCTCTCTCCTTAAAAGCCCCTGATACTTTTTCTGTCCAGCAGATAAGGGCAGGAACCTGAGACTGACGAAGGATAAAGCCGGCTTCACAGCTGGTGACTGGATCTCAAAAGTACCTCCATGAAGCCTGCCCTCTGCTGACATCATAGGAGCCCTTGTCTGATAGCTGTCCAGCCTGTCAGTGGACATGGGAGAATAACTGCCCCTCACCCATCCTATCCCGGAATCTGCTTCCTCCTTATCCAGGGCTGTGTCCTCTCTCCCTCTGTCTTTCCAGTCAGGCCAGCCTCTCTACAGACATGTTAGCCATGTGATTGGCCCACTTGGCTCTGGCAATGCTTTTCCCTTACTCGCCAAGAGTACACTTCTGCAAGCTTCCTGTGCCTGTCCTCACCACCGCCATCCCACCCTCTCTGACCTCCTCTCTTGGCTTTCTGACCTGCCCTTCACATCTCAACTTGGGAGTCTTTCTTGGCATGAGGACCCAGGCCACTCAGTGCCTACTCTGCCCCTTAGGTCCTGTCTGTTAGTCTTCGCTCCTAACACCCCATTATTATATTATATTATAATGTTGTCAACCGTCAAATACCTTCCTGCCAGCTAGACACTAAGCCAGTGCTTACTTTTACCTTCCTTGTGCTCAGCCATTAGCAGAGGGTCTGGCAACCCTAACACACTGCTCACTAAAAGAGAACAATACTGGAAGGAATTTCAAGAATCCTTGAGAACTGGATGGTTTAATGTATTCAGTGGGTGGAGATGACCAGGAAGTAAAGTAAGGAGGGTTAACCGGGCACTTGTTCTGCACTGATGACAATCTCGTAGAGATCCCCACTCTTATTGAGCCTTATTTCCAGAAGGACAAACTGAGGTACAGGGAGCTTGTGTCTGAGGTACAGACACAAAAGCACCCAGGTTGCACAGGATGCTGGATCCGGAGCCCACACACTGCCATCCTGCTAGGATGGCTCCTGCCAAACAGCTGTGACGTGGAGAAGCAGCATCCGGCACACTTCCGTCCTTCCCTTCCTCCCGCCTCCCTCTTCCACTGTCTCTGCAAACAAGCCCTTGTTTAATGAACACATATTTAATGTGAGAAGAGAATAAAGCACATCAGCCCCGTGATTGCTTCATACACACTCTTTTTCACTACCTGTCACATCTTTACAATGCAGTCAAAGCATTCTCAGCAGCACAGATTATTTTAAAAGAGAAAAGGGAACAAGTCTGAGCAGAATCAATGGTTATCAGAGAGGACTCACCATCATGGCCCCCCACCAGTTCTGCAGATGCTGAGTTCAACCTGTGGACTTTGAGAAGTAGGGTGTCTGTTTCTCTTGTTCTTATAAGTGAACCCCTCCCCTTTTCTTCCCCTTCTCTCCTTACCAAAAAATTCACATTCACACACACACACACACACACACACACACACACACACACACACACACTTTGACTAGAGTGTCAGATGAGGGACATAGCTATAACATCAATAGAAATCTTCTGGAGCTTTGAGATCAAGCTGTGCTCAACTGCCAAGATTTGGAGAAGATGGGCAGTTGAAATACAAAGGGTTGACAGGGCCTTGTCTGGTCCTTAGGGCCTCCTTTCCTTTTCTGTGTCTTATGCTACCTCCTGGATTTCTTCCCACAGTGGTTGCAGCAAACCCTGTCTTCCCAAGCTCTCTTATTTTTCCATGTGTGAGCAGCCTAAGTAAGTTCCAGAAGATGTTTACCCAGTGAGACTTTATTCTACAGAGTTTTCCCTCTAAAGTGTTGGCTGTAAATAAACGCTGTTTATAAACTGCAAATAGAACATTGCATATTGTTCTACGGTTCCTGCTGACCATCGATAAAGTGAGGGTTTTTTTCCTTATCTCACACTGATGGTGAGTCACATGGGCACCATGGTGGCAGCCAAGTCGCCAGCTATCTTAACAGGAAGCTTTGAGTCCCTTTCTTTAGATGTGTCCTTTACTGTTTCTATCGACTCTGGACTCAGCTGCTTCTAGTCCATAATCACCTTGAGCTACCTTGACCTTGGACAACCAGGGTAAAGACACTGGCTTTGAAATGTCTTTACCTTGGTTTGAATCCTAGACCTGGTCTAACAAGCAGTGCAACCTTCGACAGATTGCATGAGATTTCTTGGATTCAAGTCACAGTAACAGGAATTTCTCAAGGAGGGTTCTAATGTCACCCTTTACAGAGCTGGCAAAAGAGAGAATGTGCAATCTTCTTTCCATAATATTTGGGTAAAACAAGTTTGCCATGAAGCCAGCCAGATCCTAGAACCAAGATTTGCCTATATGAACGTCCCTTTATTTAGCACCCAGAGAGTGAGCTAGTATTGAAAGAACTATTTTTTTGGGGGGGGAGTGGCAGGGCATCCCTCTATAGCCCAAGTTGGCTTATTACTGACTACACATCCCAGGCTAAACTCAAATGTGTGTAGTCCTCCATCCTCAGCCAGACACTATCACATGCAAAAAGAGCATTAGCCTGTTCTTTCCCCATCCCGACAGCGAAATCCATGAGGCTTTCACACTTGTTTGTCCTAGGCTTAATTAGACTATACCAAAAGGTTTCTATCAGCTACTCTGAGGGAATAAATGTCATTTGTGATGTGCTAAGGCAGCTGTTTTGCGACATGCTTCCTCCTGATATAACCTTTGTCCTGTGCCTGAGAGACTTTGAGTCTCCTTAGCTTACAGAGCTGACCTGTGGCTGCCAACACACATGGAAGCAGGCTTTTATGTTTAAAAGTTGTTCCATGTTTAAGTGAGAAAATGGTAAATCATATTAGTGCCTGTGGCAGGCATGTTTTGTTTTCAAGATTAGTAGTCCCCTAAAATCTAAGAAAGAAAACAGGAGAAACTGGCATAAGTTCAGGTTAACTTCTTTTGTTCGAATGCAAGGACAGGATGTAAAACAATTTTCTGTCTTGTGGGTGGTAAATTTTCTTTCTTCTTTGCCCATATTATGTCCAAGTCCATCGACCCATTAGCCTAATTAATATTAAGAATATATGCATATGCAAACAAGACTCTCTTCACCATATATTTCACTTTATAAGACAGGTTGAAGGGTAGTTGGGTGAGTCAATCAAATGTCATAAATTGGCTATGCATAAGGCCTCATTAATATTAATTGGGGCGTGGGCATTGTGCAGTAGCCCATGCTTGCCATTAGAAGTGGGCCCCTTGCTTTAACTGTCCCCGAGATTAGGAAAGCCAAAGCCTCTGACCCGATTTAAATATGGAATCTACACCCTGCTCCAGGTACTGAGCAAAATCAGAAAGGTATTTAAAAAAATACAGAGCAGACCTTTTCTAAGACAGATGGCACACAATGAGGTTAGAAAAAGTATCTTGAGATCCAACCTGCAAGAACAAAAAAAAAAAAAAAAATCCTGCTCGCATTGTTGTTTTCATTATCTTGCTTCTGTCATTTCGTGAGCTTTGTATCTTGCAAGGAAAGAAAGAAGGGAGAAAAACTGTGAAATTAATCTTTTGTGCATGGCCTGATAAAGAAGAGACATGCTCAGACAAAAGATAGACTGAGAGAAGGTACCGTGATTGATGACTAAAGTAAAGGTGTCAGGAGAGTATTATGTAAATTACTAGAGGCACACACCATTTCAGAAAGAATGTGAAGGAGCTGAAGGGGGAGCGAGGGAGAGGGAAGGCGAGAGAGGAGTGAGGCTCACCGAGAGTGAAAAAAGGATTGCAGAGCCATGTCACCAAAGAACTGGTCCCCAAACACCCATTTCTTGCCATCTTTCATCTCCTCCGACAAGCTCACCTCCCATTCTCCCTGGGCTGCACGCGGTAACAAAGGGGATGGGGGCGGGGAGAGCTGTCAACATTAGCATGATTCCAGCCACGAAAAGGTTTAGGGAAAGCGCGTCTGAAGTGAGAGCGGTGAGCAGGGAAGTTTCTGTTCAAGGGGGAAAGCAAGCTGGCGACTGTGAGTGTCTCTCTGTGGAGTGTGTCATGAGACATAGGGACAATCCTTGGCTGCTCTCATTCTTCCTGGTACAAATTGGCTCCAAAAATCCTGTGTCGTCCCTCGACAGTCTCTGGGTGCATACAAGCATCTGTATTGGACACATGGAGGGGCCACTAAACAAAGGTAAGTGAAAAGTTATGCAAAAGGCCGAGCCAGGATCCTCGCTACAAAAATTCTCTTCATTATCCCCCTTTGACTACATTTTCCAAGTAGTGAAATGAAGCAAGTGTTAAAAAGTGCCTCCATTTCACTGACTGGATGAGTCTGAAGTAACAGTAGGCTTAGATTCAATTATGGGAATAGGTTGTGCTGTGCTAACCTAACGGAGGGCTGGGCTGCCTTCTGGATGGGTGGACAGACAAATACCTCTTTCCTACAAGTCCAAAAATTTCTATTGATTCTGAAAGAAAACAACCCCTAGCAAAGCTGCAGAAGCCCAACCTGAAGATGGCCAGACTGTTGCTCAGAAAACTCAGCATAAGGGTTTTTTACAGCTGGCCCTTTCGTACAGGAGCAAGCCCTATTCTGTTTCTCAGGTACCAAGAAGCACTAGAACCTAAATGATTTAAGTGTTACTCCTTTGAAAAGTCCAGAGGGATAGAAGCTGACAGGCAGGTAGAAACTGTCTTCCTTCTCCAGTCTAGTGAGAACAGAAGGAAAATACAGGGACTTCTCACCAGATTTCGGTTTGGAGGGCTTCCACACAGTATAGATATTGCATGTAAACCCTGAGCAACCATGAAATTTAAAATATAATGAGTGAATGAATTTTATTAATAACAGAAAATAAAATCTATAATAAATCTACATAAGTACAAATCTAGATCATCCTGTGTCTGTTATTTTAGACACTTTAAAATTAATAATTAGAAGTGGAGAAGGTCTGTAACTGCAGGTAAAAAGGGGACACATTTACAGCTAAAAAGGTGTTCCACAAGACACTTCCACCAGGGACACCAAAGCCTGAAAATATCATCCTGTCCCCAAGGGCCCATTCCTTCTCTCTCACTTCATAAACTCTCCCTGCCTGGCCATTTAGCCCATCACACACTGGCTCATTTATGAGTTCCACAATCCAAAGTGATTGAGTTCTGCTTTGTGCGGACACTCTGGTATATGGTGGGGGCAGAAGATGGAGAGAAAAGGGCTGTGCCGGGCAGGGACACTACTGCTTTGAGGGTGAGCACACCCTTCCAATGGCTATGTCTTTCTCTCACAGAGTTCAACTCTAGAATCAGGGTAAAGGCTGCTCTGAGAAAAACCCTTGCTGATGGAGAGCAAATTGGCCAAAGCCAGGTGTGGCCAGGGCTTCGTAAAGGGTCACTAAAGCCTTTAAGAAGGCAGCACATGGGAAAAGCACTTCTACTCCATCAGCTTCAGCCTCTTAGAGTTTCTATGATCACTCTATAGTAGCAAAATGAGGACATGCATGTGACTAGGGCAGGCCAAGCCCAATCAGCACCATAATGGTAGGATCACAAGTAATAACAGCAAGTACTTAGCACTTGGGCAGTTACCGCCTCTACCCTAAGCACAAGACATGGACTCATTGACCACAGTGAGTTTCTTAGCCTTACTACTTATTTTTATTATTTTGTTATTTACATTTTTATAATTATGTAAATTGAAGCAGAAAGATGTGATCAAGCATGGTGTTTTGGATGAGAATATCCCACTCCAACCTTTAGGTTCATATATTCGAATACTTGGTCCCCAGTTGGTAAAACTGTTAGGGAAGAATCAGGGGGCTTGGCCCTGTTAGAAGAGATGTATCACTGATGGTGGATTTTGAGGCTTTAAATCCACCCTCTGTTAACAGTGCTATCTCTGCTTCCTGCCTGAGGTTTGAGATGCAAGTTCTCAGCTGTCCCTGCCATCATGCCTTTCCTCTGCCATTACAGACTCTAACCCTCTGAATCCATATGCTCAGTTAAACTTACTTCATAAGTTGCTTGGTCACTGTGCTTCACCACAGCAATAGAAAAGTAATTAATACAGCAAGACTGAACCATTAGGACATGGTAGAGCTGGCATTTGAGTCTTGGCAAATATTCCCAAGATCTCTTCTGTCAGCAGCTAAGATTGATCTGACTAGGATATGCATCTGGGGAAGGAGAACTACTCTGTTCCACTTACAAGTCTCGTAAAAGTTACAGGTGGCAGTGTGAGGAGAGGCTACCATCCTTGGCTCTGTATTAGCCATGGTCAGGGAAGAAGGGCAAAAGGTCCATGATGCTTTGGGGATGATGTTAGGCCCAATCCAGAGGATCCTAGTGGGTTTAAATTTTGCATAACAACACTTAGACTTAAAAAAAAAAAAGTCTCGTTTAGGGAGAAATAGCTCAGTGGTTAAGAAAACTTGCCATATTTGCAGAGAATGTCGGCATAATTTCCAGTACCCACATAGTACTAGAAGCTAGTACCTCACAACCACTCATAACTCCAGTTCCAAAGGATTTGATATCCATTTCTGAACTTAATAAGCACCAGATACATAGGAGGTACTTATACTCTATGAAGATGAAATATTCAGACACACAAAATAAAATAAATCTATAAATAAATGAATAAATAAATAAATAAATAAAGTGAATCTATTTGTACTCAATACCAGCAGTATAAGAAGAAGGTCTTGGGAGGAAATGCAGAGTAACCATGACAGTATGGGGGATCTATAGCTAGACAATTAACTGTTCACACGTATCCAAAGGAAACATCGCATTTTGGCCTTTTGCATACCGATTCCCAAAGGCCGTCTGAAATTTGCACTTAAGGAAAACAGACAAGAGTTAAAGCTAGCAATGGCTGGAGCAAAG
This sequence comes from Arvicanthis niloticus, assembly GCF_011762505.2. Classification (NCBI taxonomy): domain Eukaryota; kingdom Metazoa; phylum Chordata; class Mammalia; order Rodentia; family Muridae; genus Arvicanthis; species Arvicanthis niloticus. Next base: position 18,290,716 of record NC_047664.1, read on the forward strand.
ATTAAGAGATCAAGAGATCAAAACTGTAGCCTGTAGTTACATGTTAGGTTGCTCTCCAGACCAGCTCTGGATTAAAAGTCAGGCACTCATTCCTAAATCCACCACAACTAAGGCACCCTCCTGTGAGCCTGTTATCTTTCATTCACCCACAATGTGAATTTGTAGTATCAGGCAACATCCCATCGTCTCTCTCTCTAGGATGTCATACTCTAGTTCAGCAAGTACTCCCATCAGTGACCAGGAGCAAAGACATTCTGCCCTTTCCTCTTTTCCCTAACCAATGGAGTCTCTGAATGAATCAGTCAGCGACAGTGCATGCAGTAGAAACAGCTCTCTGTGGAAACAATGGACACCTAGGACAGGACAGGCAGAACTGCCTTCCTATGGTAGTTTCAGACCTTTGCAGATGGCAAGAGTCCCCAGAATCAGGCCACGCCCAGACTCTATACCACAATCACTGTCACTGGCTTCCTAAGAGCTCCTGAAGCCTCATTCCCAAGTCTTCTCAGGAAACCTTTTTCTTTTCATATGTCTGACCTTCTGATTCACCTAGCTCCTATTTTAAAACCAATTATTATGTATTGTCTTTTGAATTTCACCCCTGACACCACTCTGCCCTGCCTTAATTCCAGCACTGGCTTTTATTCAAATCTTTCCTTTCAGAGCAAGGTATACACGTTCTAAATGGCTGCCTTCTAGAAGTCTTAAGTAAGACAGAAGCTCTGGTGAGAAGACCAGAGACAGGCACTTGTATACTGTCATCGTCTCTCTGCTTCATGTGCTGACATCAAAAGAAAAACAGGGGCAGGGCCTAAGCAAGGAGGAGAGTAGCTTCTAGTATGTGCCTTCTGTAGCCCCACCCATTCTTACCTTTGAACTCCTAAGTAGTGTTTGCTGCTGTGGTTGTACGCACACCTTCAGAAGCTATTTCCCATCCCTCTGAGCAACCATTGCCTGAAGTTTGCTCTTCATCCTCACTCTGTAACTGCCCAGCACATCGGTCCAAGGCTTTTCCATACCTGCTTCCCAAATCCTAGTCTCATCTCACGAGTCTCCCCTTCAGGTCTCCTAGAAGTCCTAAGTTCCGACTTCTTTTCCTTCCTCTGATTTAACATGGACACTGTTCACTTTCTATGGTGCCCTGGTGTTTCCCAAAGACACGGAGAAAAGAACACCATTTTCAGCTTCCAAACTCCAATAGTTTCCTCAGAAGCTAGAGAAGAAACTAACGCTTTGGAGAAATTCGCAGTGGTTACTCTGCAAGCTAACTCAGCTGCTTCAGCTTCTTCTTTTCCCATTGCTCCTGTTCACACAGTAGACTGCAGTGCAGACCCAGGCTAGCTTCTTCCAGAGAATACAACACCCTGTATGACTTTACCTTTGCCCATGTTATTCTAATTACAAAGACTTCCAGTTTGTTTTGCCTCGACTCACAACAACACCTGCATATGTGATACCTACCTTTCAGGCTCAGACATCACTTCCTGTAATAAGTAGCTTTTTTTTTTCCCCCATCAAGTGCAATCTGTCTCTTCCTTCTCTGAGGTCCCCTGGTATGGAGATCATTACAGGAGGCATTTTAGTTGTTTGCTCTGAGACAGGGTCTCATGTCAGTCTGGCCTTGGTGGGTAGTCAAGGATTATTTTGAACTCCTCCTTGTCTCTGTCTCCAAGAGCTGGGACCACGTCTTCAGTGCCGGGAACAGAACTTGGGGCCTTCATACTAGAAAAGCACTCTACCAACTTTGAAATTCCCAACCTGAGATGGGAAGCTTCATAAAGCAATGTTTTCCTGTTCCAATTACATCCAAACCTCTGGAGGAAGCCCTGGAGAAGCCAGCATTCCTTGAACATTCCCACATTATTTTCACTTGGCCCAAGTTTGAAAAGTTCTGTTCAAAAAATAGAGCACTTTCTACTTTCTCCATTTAATTAACATATATTTATTGAACAGATAACCTGTGCAAAATAATTGTGCTATATGCGCAGACACTGCAGTGAATCAGGCCCACTATAAAAGGTAACAGCACTATAGAATATGTTATATTTTATCATGTTTTATACTAGATTATAAACATTCATTATAATAAAATATATCTTATGAATCTAACCATGTGTGCCCACTTTTCTACTGCTGTTTCTTAAGAATAACAGTCTCTCATTTATCATAGTATCTTTTAGCACCTAACACAATGACTTGTATTCAATAAACAGATGGTAACTCATTAATTAATATACTTAATAATTTCTTAATTGTGGATTAATGTGAAGGAATGACAGTTTAACTTTGAATTCATCCAGCTGAAACAGAAAGCTGTCCCTGCATTACTCACTCTTAAATACTAACTAACACTGGGCCCACTGTTACAGGCCCAGTTGTATGGGAACCTGAGGCAGGAGGACAAGTTTAAGGGTAGCCTAGCTAATTTAGGGAGACAATATCTCAAAATTTTGAAATTTTCAAAAAATTGTATGTTTATGAGTGTTTGTCTGCCTGTATGTATGTGGACCACAAGCATGTCTGGTGCCCCTTGAGATAGGAAGAGGTATCATCTGGAACTCAAGTTACAGACAGTTATAAGCTGCCAGATGGGCACTAGAAATAGAACTCTCTTCTGAAAGAACAGTGAGTCCTGGGTTCAATCCTCACTAGTATAAGGAGGAGGAAAAGAGAGAGGAGAGAGAGAGAGGATAGAAAGAAAACAAGTCAGTCTGTACTCTTACACTTGAGCCCCATAGTCACATCCTGTTAGGACAGAAGAGAGCTTGCTGGCTTCTGACCAAGTTCCCTGTGAGACCCTGAAACATTCACTGACTTTTGCACAGGTAGAGATATGTGCTAATCTCACTTTTCATGGAAGTGCAAACCTTTTACTAAAATCAATGGTTCTTATCTTCCAAAGACAGCAGTAGAACCAGAGTTGTGGTTTTTTGTTGTTTTTTTGTTTGTTTGTTTTTTCCTGAGGCCTGTAGAAGGGGCCCACGGAAGGCCAGGGTCTCTCCAGGCCATTGCCTTGACTGTGAGTTCCTGAAGGAGAACAAGAGAGCATAAGGGAAACATGAGGCTCTGGCAACACCACGGACAGAGAGCTTCACACTCCTCAGAAAACGACTAGTTCAACTTTCAGGGAAAATTTGCAGTCACAGAAGATCAAATGAGTAAATTATTGCCAATATTAAAGATCCCTGAATCAGGTCAATTCATCGCAAGACATTTTCTAAATAGTAAATAACATGAGACACTGTAATTGTCTCATTTCTGATGGAGTAAATATTTGAAATGGCCTCCAAAGGCCTATCAAGGAGAACAATTAGTTCAAATCACAGTTGTGAAGAGTCTGCTCTCTATACCGTTTGTCTTTCCTTTTCCTTTGTTGTAAGTAAACCTTTATATGGGGAACATTATTTCCATTTTGTTATAGTTGCCCCCCTTTCTTTCACAGTAGTGGAATGCTGGCCGAAAGATGAAATGAAGAAAATCAACCTTCCAGCTGAACCTATTGATTCCACTGCCTTTCAATTTTTGCCTTAAAATGTTTCAGATGAATAATGTTTCCTTTCTCAGAAAAGAGAAGTATTGACATCACACAAGCCATAATGCAAATGAACATTAAAGGTGTCAGAATCTACCCTTCTTAGTGATTAGTTTTTGTTGGGGAGGGGTCTGCGCTCAATTAAATCTTGACACAGATAAAATAAGCCTTGTGAGCTTTGACCGTTTCCTCTGATGAATATTTTATCTGAAATATTCTCAGTCACACCCTTAAAAACCAATATACCTACTGCCAGTTCAAGACTTATATGAGACAACCATCTCTCTCCTCCTCACTATCAAAGTGTTTTTAAATACTGCCCTTGACACAATGCATACACACACACACACACACACACACACATACACAATCCCTAGTGTAAAGTCACATGCCAATCCCACATGGTAATTGTGTTTATCCCTCTTCTCATGGCTGTGACAAAGCATCTGATAGATGCAACTTAGGGGAAGAAAGTGTTACTAAGGCTACCCTGGTGGAGAAGACATGGCAGTGAGGTAGCTGGAGCCATGCAGTTTACAGCAACAGAAGCTTATGGTGTGGCTGACTCACATCTTGGTGACTCGGGGAAATACGTAACTTAGGATGGACTGGGGCCAGACTGTGATTCTCAAGATTCAGTCTAGCCCCGAGTGTCTTGCAGCTAGAATGTCCCCATTGCTACACAACCTCTCAAACAATGCAAATATCAACATCGGAGTCTAAGTTCCCAAAGTCGTGGGGCAGTAGGGGACATTTCAGATCCAAACTATGACAAGCCCACTTGCAACTGTTACTTATTTCAAGTTACTGACATTTTATTATATTTTACGTTGTTTTTAAGATAGTTTCACCTGGCTGGCTGGCCTAGAACTACTTACTATGTCTACCAGGCTGGCCTCAAACTAACAGAAATCCACCTACCTCTGCCTCCCAACTGCTGGGATTAAATGCATTCAATCTTATCGTCTCCCCCCTCCCCCCAAACAAGAATGACATTTCAACCTGGATCTTCTAGATCAGCCTTTAGCCCCAGAAGAAAGATAGTGATATGATGTGAAGCCATTGAAGAAACTGTAGAGGAGCCTTGGTATCCTCCAAATTACACCAAAAAGCCAGCTGCTTCTTCACTCCCTACAGTGCAAGCCTAGTTGAAAGATGCCAAGTCCCTTTATTCTCCCTCTCTCAAAGGAAGTTGTCACTTTCAGCTACACAAACCAAAACTTCCAAAATCAGGTGCTTGGGGGGAAAAATTGGAAGTACTTTTAATAATTTAAATGGCTCTTCTCTGCACATGCCCAGAACCCAAATCCCTTTTCTAACTGAAGTGCTTATATAAAAATTTGACAGCTCTTATAATTTTAAATTGCTCTACACTGAGTATGCCTAGAACCTTGATCACTTCCAAATTCAAGGGCTTATAAAAATTTGAAGCACTCCAATAATTTTAAATTGCAATGCACAGTGTAGAGTGATTTAAAATTATTGGACTGCTTCAATTTTTTTTAAAAGGTCTTCAATTTGGAAGTGAGTCAAGCAGCATTCTAATACAGTAGCTTAAGACATAGTATGCTAATCAAAAACTTAACACCTAAAAATAATGGAAATTAAACCACAAGTGATTTTATTCTTCTTTCTTTTTCTTTCCTTCCCTCCCTCCCCCTTTTTTCCCCTCATTCTTTTTTCCTTCTTAGAACAGGGAAACTCAGAATACACCTAAACTTTTTATGTAAAAGCCCAAGTCACAGGAAAGGAAAGGTAAAAGGGAGAGCCAGCAGGGATTTGCTGGGCAGAACTGGCAGTCCATTCACAGCAGGGCTGGAACCTCAGCTGCAGAGACAGGGCAGCAGGGAAGGGCTGGACCTAGGCAGACACTCTTGACTGTGATCTGGAGCACAGGATCCTGTAGAGAGTTCAGTGCCTGGGATTCGTGTAGACAACAACTTCCTCCAAAAGGCGACTTCTTCCATTTGTCAGAGATTTTGTTTGTTTGATGAAGCTTCCAGAGAAAATTCCTACTTGCTTTGCTTCAAGGTTTCTGTAATTAGCCAGCCTTTCAGAGGGCTGCCCAGCGATTCAAACAGCCCCAGTCATAAACACTTACCAGCAAGGGGCACAAGCATACGTGCCATGTGAGTGTGTGAGCACATGTGTGTGTGTGCATGAGTGTGTCTGACTGTATGAGTGCCTGTATGTGTGCCCATGTGTGTGAAAGTATGAGTGTTTTTGTGCATGTGTGTATGTGTGTGCGTGTCTATGGGTGTCTCTTGGTTTTCCTTATGTCTTCTCTTCCCTGTTTCCCCTCGACTATCTATTTCTATCTTTCTTAACTACTGATGTTTTCCAGGTTTAAAAATCGGGGTAATAACTGGTCTGGTCTATTCTATTCTATTCTATTCTATTCTATTCTATTCTATTCTATTCTATTCTAACAGGGACTCTCTCCCAAGGCAGAAGATCCTTGGTAAGCAACACCTACCTCCAAGTCTCCCCCATCTACCACAAAGCAAACTTGCTCTTCTAAACAGCATGTAAATGTGCTTCACTGCCTTTATTTGTTGTGAACTGTTTTTTGCATGACTGGATAAAGAATACGTACTTTTAAATATTGTGCAAATACAAATTTAACCAACATTTAATGTTTCCCAGGGACTGATGCCAATTAGGACTCAAACTAAGAGGTTTTTAAAAAGTTGGATTTTGAGACCTTTCTCACTAGGAGGGCCCAAGTATTTTTTTCTTATTATTTGAAAAGAAGAGAGAAAATGCACATTATAGTTAAGCAAAGCAAGGAGAGATACCTTACAATAAAAATGTGGCTCAACCCAGAGCAAATGTCTCGGGAAGAAGGTTAAGAGAAAATTTAGACTTGGTAGAAAAACCTCTGAATGAACCCTATTTAAGTTAGCAAGGAGGAAAAGGGTGCACAGAACATGTTAGGCTCCATGCAGCTCTTTCATCTAAGGTTAGTGATTGTTCCTCCATTCTGCCTACTTGATGGTTTTCTTCTCGTATGAGCAATGTAACCACAGAGCCAGTGCCTAAAGAGCACCTAGAGGCTCCACCAGTGCCTTCTTGAGCCTGCACCAGATTTCCCACATTTTGAACCTGAAGCCACCCCAGGTCAAAAGAATTTCTTATCATTTCCAATTAAACCTCAATTTGGATGGTAGTCTTTGTTGTTATTCCTAATGTAAATGAATGAAAACTCATTGGCAGTGAAGAACATTCAAAAGAAAAAAAAATCCGAAGAGTCTAGATTCAAAGTAACTACTAAGATAATTGGAAGCCTGTAAAACAGGCTGGAGGGATGTACCAGGTGAGAAGCTGCCAATCATGGCTTCCTTAATGCTACGTGAATATTACAAACAGTTTGGTCTACAGCCTAGACCTGGACCAGTGTTCCAGTTAGGTCTTGGTTGCTTAACAAACACTCCCAGAATCCTAACAACCAGAACTTGCCCTGCATTGTGTGGGAATATCCGTAGCTGTCCTATTGTAAGGCACGCAGGGATGATTAAGAACACTTGGCTAAGGAGCAAACAGATTTTTAGGTCACGTGTGTGGAGATGTCACCATTTAATAACATGACAAAATCTATCTATCACATAGGCACGAACACAGAACAATATAAAGAGGTTAACAGAAATTGATGGCATCCCAGGTTTAATTTTACACTGGATCGGAGTCTTTGGTGATTGAAATAGACAAAGATTTATAGGGTTATCTTGTTGAAGAGGCTGTGCTAATTACTGGCACTTGTCATTTCTCCGTAGCTTTATCTAAGTCAAGAAGGCTAACTAGCTACTTTTCCCCCACTGTGCATTGTTTGTTCAGAAGCTTCTGCTGAGGAAGCCTTTATTCATAACTGCACCTCATTATTAACAGGTTCATAAATAAATGAGTCCTAATATTTTTCTCCGTTAGCATTTATGATAGGGACATTTGGTCTACAAAAGATTACACTTGTCTTTAATAAAAATAGGCAGTTGTACATGAAGCCTATTAGGCCCTTGTTACTCTGGAGGAGGCAGAAAGGGGAGGTGCCAGAGCTTAGATATAAAGCAATAATAATAACCTGGTGTGCTGGCTCACAGTGACGGCAGGACACCAGATGAGCTCCATGGCTCTGCCCAGCCACTAACTCTGTAGCATTCTCTGCTGGCCTGACCTACAGATCTCTACCATGTAAAGGGAAAGGACGTTAACTAGGGTTCATCTAGACTTTCTATATTACTGTGTGACTAGCTAAGTATTACAGAGTAATATACCCACATATATAATTTTGCATGTTATATATATTTCTATGTATAAATAATAATTATATATAGCATATAGTTTTTTTCTTTAAGTTCAAGCACAGGCTGCATCAAACTGCTGGAGTGATCCCGCTGATACTGGACCAGTGAGTCAGCAAGAATGTGTTGGGCTGAGAAAGATGTAGTTTCTTTAAAGACTTGTTCCTTTCTTACTGTGTGAGCAATGGTGACCAGGACTGTGTGCTCAGAGTCAGGCAGGCGAGTGGGTGCTAAGAGAGACTTCAAATGGAGTGACTGTGGAGCAGGAGTCCCAGTTAATTAGAGGGAACACAGTGCTGGCTGCAGTAAGGAGCAAGGTTGGGATTCTTAGACCTTACAAACAGCACTTGCTTACCCTTGGGATGAGGGTGGAAAGGGAGGAGATGGAGAGGCCGAGCAAGCAAGTCAGATACTAGAAAGAGGAAGCTGAAAAAAAAAACGAGGGCATGGAGGGGTTGGAGTGGGTATGTTACATCAGAGATGGTGGCCTCACGGAGATACCACACAAATCAGCGGGTGCAAAGGTCAGTGCAGAGGCAGCATAGGTGTCTGAAGAGAGCTCAGGTTGAGACAATGCAAGGGAATGTGCCTTGGGAAAGAACAAACCAAGCTATAGGTGGACCCTTCTAGAAACAGGTTCTTTGGAGTGTCACAGGATCTGCCTGAACAAAAGAAGAAAGAAGAGCCAAGACAGAGTAGGAAATTCAGAATCTGAAAGAGCAGAGAAGAGGCCTTGGGAGTTGCCAGGAGCACACAAAGGAGCAGAGGTCCACGGGGATTCTAGTTCAGGGGATTCGACTAGCACAGCCCTTGCTTGGCCATATATACCTATGACGTATTGAGTGAGTCCAGCTTCTTTTCTTGGGCCTCACTGGACTTGATGAGGTTTGAATGAGCAGCACTGAGTTTTAAAGAGTCAAGGATCAACAGAAGAGAGAAACCAGAGAACAAGCTAGAACCCAGGAAGCATATCAACAGCGCACCCGTGCCTTGTGCAATTGGTATTCTTCTGCCTCATTTTAGCTAGTTTCAAAAATCTAAGCTTCCAAATGTTTCTGTGTATATATGTATGCATAATTTTACTGCTAAAACAGAATGACACACCTCAAAACCATTGTAACAAAACAATATGGTACTGCTTCGTATCATATGACGATCATCAGAAAATGCCAAACTCAGTAACAATGTAAAAGCTTCTTACACTCATGACAGCCAAAGTGTTAATATTTATTAGCTGATTTTGTGGTACTTTCTCCAAGTTCTTTGTTATGGTAAAACTCTGGCTATCCCTCAGCTTTGAGGGGAGAAAACCTTTGAGGGAGCTGTGTTCCCTGGGGACTTTACCTGAGGTGGCAGGTGACCAGTATCCACTACCTGCACACTCTTGGCACTCCCCACATGTTTAGCAGGGTTCTGAAAAGATGTATGTGTTTTTAAAGGCACCCTTCTCACTTGAGGACATCCATTTTGCACTTGTGTCCCTCTCATTTGCACATGAAAAAATCCATCACTGTGTATACAAATGCCAAATTGCAATGCAAATAGGCATTTGTGTGCCCAATTACCCATTTTGTGTGTTTGCAAAACGGATGTGCCGGCAAATTCTGCAGGTGTGAGTCGGTAGACTGCTGAAAATTTGGCTCCCACTGAGTCAGCACCAAATAAGGTGATGTGTCCTGACAGTGTGTCTGCAAGGAGACCGCCCATCTGAGGGATTGCCCTTGAATGTGGTAACAGGTGTAGACAATCTACTCAGAGGAAGGTTAAAGACAGCGGAAAGCTGTACAAAATGGAAGAATTGGGGTTCTATAGCTGATGAGTTATGCATCTGAGAAGCATTAAGGATCTCCCATGCATGACCCCAAATTCTTGAGTGCCAAACTTTTTAATCCAGAAATACATTTATTCAGCTATTGTACTGTCATGAGAAACCAAAAAGAGTCCTGTTTGCTCGACAACCTGTTAAGGGTGCAAAGTTGACTGGTGCTACAGACACAGTGCTGTCAAAGATGTCTAGGATTTGCTTGTTTGGGTGAATGAAACTTACAACCCTTTGATTAGTGATTCTCATTTGGTCTCCCCTTCAGTTCTACAAACGACCACCCATCTTTATTCCATGAGTTTGATTGTTTTAGATTTCTCAGGTAATATTTGTCTTTTACTGACTGGCTTCTTGCACTTAGCCTATGAATGCCCTCAGGATCTATTCATGTTGGTGCACATAGCCATGACTGTATTAAGATTGGCTAACTTCCCATTGACTGTGCTTGGTATAATTCAATCAGTTCATCTGTCCGTGGGCATTCCGGGTGTCCTCACATCTCTGTAGTAGTGGGAAATGTTGAGATGAACACATACGCTAATACCCTTCCAAATCCGGATTTTATCTTTTTTTTGGATAAATACCCGGCCCAGAAGTGGGATTTCCTGATCATATGGTGGTTCTAGTTTTAATTTCCTGAAAAGCTGCCATGTTATTTTCCATTGTGGCCGTTCTGTTTAGCATTCCACCAACAGGGTACCAGGAAACCCTATTCTTCAACGAATATTATCTTTAAAGTGTGATTCTAAGAATAATCCCACCAGGATTTAGAATACCCTGCTGGGCCCCAAAGCTTTACTTCATAGAACTGCAAGCCTGCTGCCATGCCCTGCTCTGGCTTTGCACCAGACCTTTTGCTGTAAAAATTCTCAAGCAACCGAGAAGCAGCAATAGCCATGCCCTGCTCTGGAACTCTCCAGCAAGGGGATTGTCCCAGGAGCTGCCTCCATTCCCTGCTGAAACCCATGAGAATCTCAGCAAAAGTTCTGCATGAGGAGAGGTGGAAGGGAGGGAGGTGCAGACAGGCAAGAGCAATGGCCCTAGCTTTAGGTTTTTGCTTGCTTATTTGTTTTTGTTTCTCAGATGAATCTAGCTCCAAAAGGGTGCATCCAGGAATTCAATGTTTTCTGGCAAAGACATGTGATCCACAACCTCTTCACTTCATTTGCATTAAAAAAAGGTGATCTTCAGTCAAAAATGAAAAGTAGGTAAGGTTTATTGTTTGTTTGTTTTTGCAGGGGTTTTTCTCTCCTTTTGGGTGCCTGACTGTGAGAGCCATTTAAATTTCACTAAGGTCATCATATAAATTTCATTTTAATTCTCCTTTTATCTGTATCTAATGTAACCTTAGCTTTTAAAAAATCAGAACAAGATACAGGCAACCTGCTTGATCATAAAAGTACTTCTTTCCTTAGGATGTCAGTAATTCTCAAAATTGCCTGAGATATTTGCTAGATATCAGAAATGGGTAATGTAGTATTTTAAGTGGCAGAAATGCATTAGTATTATGTAAGTACATGGTCCTTAATGTACTAATCTCAGCAATATATGTAATGAAGACTTTCAGTAACACTTATTTTAAGTGTCCTCTGAGAAATGCTAATTTACAAAGAAATACCTATGGAAGACCACGTGACATCTGCATGAATACCAAATGAATTCATTTTGATCAATGCTATTACAATGAATATAAAATGGATTCACAAAGATAGAATTTTAAAGTGCTACCAAATTTTCTTTTAATATTACCTGCTCTATGGGGGTTAGCATATATATACATATATATATAAAATAAAGGTAAAAGTATACATAAACACGTACAAAGATGTACATATTTATACACATATGCATCTACCAAAAGTTTAAATCCACAGTAATTATTTTATTGAGAAGGAACTCTCTGAAATATTCTATTTACACAAAAATTATATGTGCAAATATTTACATTTGCATTTATAAAATTGTATATTAGATATTAACAAACGGAAAATTTGCATAATGAGAACAAGTAAATGGATTTTTTGGGAGGGTTGAGATTTTAAAAAAATAAATAAATAAAAGATGGTTCCATTCTAAACCTACCCAGTTATTTTTAGAATCCAGTGGTTGCTTAATTGATTCATATTATCTGTTAAAACTCAGTAGTGGCTTTTGTGGTTCTCCAATGATGACCATGGACAGTTGGCAGATGGAGGATGGATAGATAAATGGGTTAACAGTTGTGAGAATTGATACTTAGATATGATATCTAAGTGGTCATCATTTTTCTTTGACGTGTTCAAGAAGCCAGACGTTTTAAGGAATGTGTTGTTGCCTATTTTTGCAAACCCTTACAAATTGAACCCTTACAAATTGAAGTTCACAGACAGTGGACATTTCTTAAGCTTTTAGGCTAAAGCCACATCATCAACCAGCAGGGTTGGAGTACCATGATTACGGGGTCCGTTTAGAATTTCAAGGAACTAGTAAGAGCTGGCCAATGAAGAGCTGCCAGGAAGTCCAGCAAGAGCTTATGCTCTGTGGCATGCCACTGCAGATCACAGTGGACCTCAGATATCCAACAGTGGTGTGACTGACCTGCAGCCTGCTCTAGCCCATACACCTCCGGTTCCCTCATGAGCCCTTCTTCCTCTTCCTCTGACTACTTCCATAGGCCTGGACCAGTGAGTTCTTCCACATCTCTAACTTGGGTATTTGCCATCACCTCATAACTGTTTATCTCTTGGCTTCCTGCCTCCAGTCCTACATTCTGCTAGCCAGCCCATCAGATATTGGATTCTATGACTCAAGTGTTTAAAACCTCCCAGTCACTCCTTCTCATCTACGAGGTTCAAGCTGAATATGTGGTAGAGTGGGCAGGCTTGGCTAGACTATCAATCTGTGCTCTCTCCACCATGTGTTTTGTGTTCCAGTGGAGCTGAATCACTGTGGTCTTCCATGGTTTCCCTTTCTGTATGGCTCCCACTTCTTGGTAGGTCCTCTCTTCACCTGTCTGCCTGCAAAACCCCTACTAGCTCTTTGACCTGTGGCTCAGATGTTCTTTCTTCCACATATGGCCCCCCACCCATGCTATTTCAACTCTGCATAACAGCTCGTTCACCAGATACATGACCTCCTGCTAATATGTCCATAGAGTAACCAGACTATAAAATCTTGAGCCAAGAACAATATTTTATTTATCTTTGTCTCCCAAGCCATTGCCCAGTTTCCAGCACATAATGCTCACTCAATGAGTGTCCAGTAAATAGGCTTGTCTCCTAAAGATTCTATTGTCCTTTCTGTTGTGCATGCCTCAAACAGACGTTTAGAAATCTGCACTCACAAATTATACTGTAAGCACCACTCTGTTTTTAATTGGAAAGTACGTTCTGAATATATACAGGCAAACATATGAGTCTAAGTCTTACCCATTCTCCAGTGTCACCCACATCTCCTGGAAATCAAATTTCTATAACAGTTATCTGAAAAATAAAAATGGCTAGATAAGATTTACCATCATGTCTTACACGTTAAGAATGGTGTTACTGCTTTTACATGCATTACTTCATGAAAATCTCAAGATTGAATCTCATTATTCATAATACAGATGAATAGAGAACATGGTGGCCAGTTAGGTGACACAACCAAGGCTACGGAAATAAAGAATGGAACTCAGGTATAAGTCTGGATGGCTCAACTCTCAGGCATTTGCCTCAATACCATCACCTTTGTTGAGCATGCCAAAAGCTTCTACACTTCTTGGATTAGAGAACCTAACAACTTCATGGAGAAAAATCTATGCAGAGTTCACTGTATGTGTCTGATAGTCAAGATCAGCCACTCACCCCTCCATCTCTTAGTTCCCACTCAAAGGCAGTTTTCCTTTGCCTTGGAGACTTTCAATGAAAGTCTCCCACAAATTAACAATTGGGCATTAATTCTTAAGGCTTCACCTATTGTGAGTGAATTTCAGCCTTCTTGGTAAAGGCTTGCTGTCATGATTTTTTAAAAATGTATTTTAAGGGACTTACAACATTTTTCTACTGTTCCTTTTTGTAGAATGCAAACTGGTACCAGTTTCACTTTCAGCCGTGATGAAGAGTTTGCAAATTGGACACAGTTGGCTTCTGGTCTTCGCTTGATTTTCTTAATTGGGCTTTTGTTGTTTGCAAGGCCTGGAAAGCATCTGAAGTGGACAGAAACAATGTCCTTGAAATGCACTGGCCACTTGGAGCTTGAGCAACTGTTGGGGGGGGGGGGGGTGAAGAAAATTAAACAGCAAAATGGTTGTGAGCTTTTGGAAGGAACTAGAGAAGCTTAAACAGGGATAGTGAGGAAAGGCCTGACAGCAGACCTGCCCGGAAACCTCTCTCTGGAAGCAACACTGCCGGACACCCTAAAGCCACTGCTGTTCTCTGCCCTGTGTGGAGGATGCCTTAAACTAACCCCCATTGCCATTATCAGAGCAACAATGAAAACAACTACTAAGACAAAAGCAGTACCTTCTATCAATATCTGTGAAGGCCTGAAAGACGGTGGCAGACTACAGCTTTCCTGTTCCTCCTCACCATGTGTCAGCTTTCAACTTTCAACAAGGTGGGGAAGAGAAAGACAGAGAGAGAGAGAGAGAGAGAGAGAGAGAGAGAGAGAGAGAGACAGAGACAGAGAGAGACAGAGACAGAGACAGAGAGAGATACAGAGAGAGATACAGAGAGAAAGACAGAGAGACAGAAACAGAGGGAAGAGAGGAAGAGAGGAAGGGAGGGAGGGAGAAAAGGACAGAGGGAGAGAGAGAATGAGGAAAGGAAGAAGGGAGGGAGCCAAATTCTGACCTGCTTCCCAGATGGTCAGGAGCTATTCCTAGTGAGTTTCTCTTCAGCCGAGCATCCAGTCTGTAGGAGAAACAAATTCCAATTAGAAGTCTCCGATTATATTCAGATCATATTTGCTACATGGAAATCTTTTAAACAGTTTCTCGCTTTTGCCAAACCCTTATTCCACATTTACTAAGACAAAGTTCTGTTGAAGGGCTCTGACACTGGCTGGTAACTCCTGTCTGTCCACAGGTGTCATATTTTATGCAGGAAGAAAGGTATTCTTCTGTCACTGTCTATGCAGAAACTATGAATGCCTGGAAACAGATGACTTTTGACTGCTGATCAGAACCGCGCTTTAATCAGTTACTGGTCTATGATCAATAATTAATCACACTATTCTGTCTAGGTAATAAATAATGGGGAAAATAGCAATGAATATATAGTTGGTCAGATTCCCCCTGGGGTGGAACAGAGAAGGGCCAACGTGAAAGGCTGCCTAGATCGTCCTGTTGTGTCAATGAACAGCTTTAGTGGAAATTTCAGTACAGGTGGGGCTGTTAGTAAAGGAAGAGTTGCTACCAGCAGTTGTTCTCAGGCCCTTTGGAGCTGAATAGCCCTACCTGGACCAAGTCTGTCTGTGAAAACAAATGAAGAATGGGCTGAGAGGCTGTGGGGCATGCTGGATGATCCCGAGTACCACCTGTGACTATCAGACCTCCTCCTTTGGAAGGAGAAGCAGCGAGGTGGCAACAGGAGTACAGAACGAAATCTAAAACAATGTATTTAATATTGTAATGTGTATAGGTTGAAAAGTGTAGGCATTTATAACCTCATGCACTGGATCCTACAAGAGTATATAGACCTGACTATTTAGAAGTGTGATTATGGGATACTATTATAGAAAGAATAATTATGTTAGTTTTCTATTGTTTGCCAGCCAGAACTCTGGGAACACTAGTTGGAGGGCTCTTTAACCAGGGGCTCATGGGTCTGCAGTCACAGTGTTGGAGAGAAGGTCTGTTCCTGGGGGTTGGCAGAATCTAGTTGCTTGCATTTGTGTGGCTGGTTTCTTATCAGTTGCACTTAAGAGTCAATCCTTAGCCTTTTCAATGAGCATTGGAGTAGGGATGGGGAGAAGAAGACACTGTCATGGGAAGAAAGCAGAGTGGCTCTAGCACGCTTTAGTACTGTTGGCAACAAGAGAGTCTAACGGGAATTATTTTTAAAATCAGCTTAGGTTTTTCTGAGGGCAAAAGTACTGAGCTATCATTGCAAAGATGTGGTTACACCCAAGTTTTTCTTATATTTTTCCAATTGCTAATATAGATGACAAAGTTCTGTATTTAGTCTATAGTAATGTTGATAGTACTGGTTTTTTTTTAATCTGAGAATTACAGAACTTTAAAAATAATATATTCTCCATTTTGTTATTTTATCTGGGTTAGCATTAAGAAGATCATTTGTAAAGTGATATTAGCAAATTGCCTAAACAGTTTAAATGATCTGTTTTGAATCAGGTGTTACATTTTTTATTAAATGTTTCCTCCTTAAGACTTCAGCCTTCCTACATTCTGAGGAAGTAGAGCCAGACACTGAAGAAGTGCTATAATATGCTACCTTCCAATGCCTGGCTCTGTTTCTCTTGCCTAAGAAGCCAAACATTGCCAGGGTGGCTCACACTGACCCCAAATATAGCTGGGCCCACAAGCAATGGCAGCCATGCCATGACAAAGAACAGAAAGTACCTCCAAATTTATTTGGAGAAGATGATGAAGAAAATCTCTTAAGACTACCCAGTCATACTTGGAGCAAGCAAAAAAGAAAACCTAATTCTTACATATCCAATAATCTTCTACTTACCCACCCATCCATATGCTCTGGCCTCTCTTTGCCAATGTGTTTCTGAAAGACTTGGTCTTAGGCTTTGCAAAGAGCCAAACTCTCTTCAAAACTGTAGTATTGGCCACTTTGCCCTTGAACTTCTTCATAGTCTACTTCATAGTCGTGGTTTTTCAGCTACTCTCCTTTAAATGTTATCTTTGAATATGGCAGTATGTTTCGGGATAAAGTCACTCTGAACTTGTAAAAGGTTTCTCATGGTGGCCCTACTATTCTGCCCACCAAACATAGGAGCGTATTCTGAACAGCATAAACTACATTAAAGCATCCAACAGAACCTGACCACTGAGATAGTCAACATCCCAAAAATCTGTTATAGTGAAGAGGTTGTAGAACCCTTTAGAAACTCAGGCAGCATCTGCCTTATGTGGACTGTAGACAAGGAAGTGTCTAGTCAATTACCCCTCCTAAGAAAGGGGGAATCCCAAGAGGAATCTCTGTTACCCAAAAGTCTATATGACTGAACCACTCTCAGGCCCACCCCACTCAGCCGATAAGGAGCTAGACAGAAGAAAGCCTGTCTACATGTACAGATGCTTACACCACACAGAAGCACCAACACAGGAGAACCCGACTTGGCTTGCTGGCCACCCTGACTGGCTGCCTTCACTGAATTGGAGAGGACTCATAGCCTCTTCAGAGAAGGATACACAGCCAATGCAAACCAAACACAATCTGCTTCTTTGTGAATTGCAAGCAATTCCCAACTGCCTGAGCTAATGGTACCGAGCAGTAGAGCAGATAACCCAATACAGTGGATAATCTCAAAATCATTTTCCATTTGGCTTGTGGAATGAATTAAATGATTTGTTTCAGCTTCAGCAGATTTACCTTCCTAATTATGTTTTTTTGTTAGGCTAGAAACATTCAACACTGCAGGATGCTGCCAGGGACTTAGAAGGGGCAACAGATGATAGCTGTGAGAGAGATTTGTACAAAGGTCAAAGATCATCAACTTCTACAGTGGCAACGATGTGCAAGTCATTGAATAGGACACATTGTGGTGAAAGATGTCATGTTACTTGCAAAGTTTTAACATGATGCCTTAGACTATTTTATGTTGCCATTACAGAAGACCATAAGCTGGATTGTTTATAAATAATAGGAATATATTTGGTGTAAGTTTCTAGAGGCTGGGAAATCTAAGACTAAGGGCCACATAACACAGTGGGCAGTGTCAGATAGCAGAGGAATGTGTGGAAAGAGAACATGAGAGGAAGGAGGGAAGTTTATCCTTTATTAGCAAACCACTCCTGCCATTACCTAGTCATCCCCATAACTATGGTATTAACACAGTCCTGAGCACATAGCCCCCAAGACCTAATATCCTCCCAAGAGTTTCCACCTCTCGGCACTGTGGCATTAGGGAGTAAGTTGCTGACATAGAAACCACAGCATATATCTCATATAGTTAAATATAACCAGATCTAGAAATGGAAGAATGCACTAAGAGGTGTGTGGTTACAAAATTGATATGCAAAGTATGAAAAAGACCTCCCTGGATGTTCTGTAAATGTTTGTTGACTAAATGAACAGATAGATGAATGAGGTGTATTTGGAAGGAAGTCAAATAAATATTTTTGACAGTAATTATATGTGAGCAGCCAAGAAGAGGCAACTAACTGTTCACTATGGGGTTAGAAAACATATTCTGAAATCAGCTGCTCCTAGGAGACAGGCTCAGCTCCTCTGGGCATAGTACAGGTAGAGAACATGATAGATTCTCTTCTCATCTTACCTCATCATTTTCTAGATGTCAACCCAATACCACCTCCTCAAGAAAATCTTTTCAACCCAGACTGTGCCCGTGCCCAGGGACGTGCCCTCTTGTTAGCCTGGACCTCACCTTCTGAGCACCTCATCTACTGCATGTCAATAGCCATCTTTGCAGTATTGATGGAAGGTTCACTTACTCTGTAGGAATGGGAGCTGCATGGTGACAAGAACCCGTGACTTTCCTAGGGTAATCCTGTCTGTCTAGTCTTAACACAGTGGACAGTGGTCTACAGTGAGTTTGGATAAACAGTAACGGTGAGTGAATACATTAAATTAAGGTACTGATGTCGAGAGAGACCCAGAACAGGGCTGGGAAAAATGAGTGGGAAACACTCAGATGGAGAATTGGTGGAGGACTCCCAGAGAAGGGACCCTGCTTGGTAGTCAAGCAGAGACCCAAAATAATCAAGAACATTTAATGGGATCAGTAGTGGACTGCTTTATAAGGCTGTAACGAGCTCTAGAAATTATTAGAACATAACACACTGTTTGTTGAGTGTTTCCTACAAGTTGATTTAAAGGATATCTCCTTGACTCATCAAAATCCTGAAACATGACAATGATTCTACATTTCTAGGTGCTGGCAAAGCTGCTAAAATTTTGGGTCCCAGGCCTATTCATTCATGTGACTCGAAAGCCTCTGGTTATAATTGCTAAACAACAGTCTTTATCTACAACCTTTGTAAAGGGTAAAGCAGCAGCAGCTGTGGTACAGGGCGCAACAGCTGTATCCAAACACATGGAGGACAGACACTAAAATGACCAGCTGGGAACTCTGGATTGAATTTCCCAATAACTATATCCATTTTATTTTTTATCTAATTAAGTAAACCTTGCTTTGCATGAAGTGGAGAAAACACAAAATATTCTGTCATCCAAAAACTGGGTGTCACTGTTGATGGTGGACTTTTTTGTTTGATGGTTTTGTTTTTCTTTTTTTTTCTTTTTCTTTTTTTGGTGCTGGGAATTGAACTCAGGACCTTATATAGGCTATGTCCATGCAAACACTAATACTTAGCCATACCTAGCCAAAAGCATCCAAGCACTCTGACTCCATTCTTTTTCCTTGTCTGCTAACATGAAAAACAACAAAAAACAAAACAAACAAAAAAAAAACCAACAACAACAAAAAATTAAGCCAGTGTGACTTTTCTCAATAAATCTGAGTCTGAATGACCCAATTAAAGTGACTTTTGAGATAGCTTTTATGTGAACATTAAAACCTTGGTGTGGCCAGAATCATTATGTAATTTTGATGCAGTGAAATCTGGGTCTCTAAGCTGTGGGGAGAAAAGAATCCAGGTTGATTTCATTCCCTGTTCATAGTTAGTGGAATGCAAAGCATACACCGGTTTCACAGTTAGGACTAATGAGTGAACACTTCTCACACAGTTTATTACAGAGCCTTAATAGAGGCAGGATGTGGGCTGCATCCCACACTCAAAGGCCGACGTAAGAAGATCAGGAGTTCAAGGCCAGTCTGGGATACAAATTCCTGCAAAACATTAATTAAATAATCTATATATTTGTGTTTGCTACTGTTGAACAAAAAAAAAATGTAAAATGCTTTGGTGGGCATTTGTATGTTTGTATATGGACTGACGGATGGGCCCACTTATTAGCTAAGAGCAGTAGCTGCTCTTCCAAAGGACTGAGGTCTGATTCTCAGCACCCGTGTGGCAGCTTGCAACCAGCTTTAACTTTAGCTCCAGAGGATACAGAGCCCTCTTCTAGCCTCTGTGACAATCCACATATACAGTGTCAGACATACATTTATGCAAAAATTAAAAAAAAATAGCCATAAAATAAGAAAAGAGTAAATCTTTTAAAAATAGTCCATGAAAAAGGTATAATATAACATAATCACAAAGAAATAGGATAAATGTCGAACAAACTTCCTTTTTTCCTGTCACCAGCTGCATTAGCTCACCATGAGCATGTCCTCTGTGGTAGCTCAGACGGTCAGTCACTGCCTCTCAGTCAGCTTTTCCCAGTTCTCACACTAATCACCAGAGTGCTTGAATTTCCTCTCTGGGGGCTGCAGTAGGCTTTCATTTTACAATAATGAGGACTTGAAAGCTGCTTTACTTTAATACAAAAATATACTGTGGAAAATAATATTTTTTTGAAAACATTATATTTGCCCTGATGGCCACTATAACCCCTCAGATAAGCATGCTATATTTTTGTATAGCAAAGGTCCTGGGGTGGGCAGTTCCCTGGTATAGCAAAAGCAGTCATCTTCAGCTCACAAATCAGTCCTCCGATATCTGGTCCTTAAGACAAGTGGAATTATTCCCCACTAATTTATGCGCCAGTGAAACTGGCCGGTTGGTTGGCAAGTCCACAATTAATGTGAATGCCAAGTGGCTTCGAAGGCAGCTTTGCTTCATCTCAGAGAATATTTCCCAAGCAGCAGCTCCCCAGCTGAAAATGCGTGCAGTGTCTCTCTGTCTTTAAACTTGGAGCAGACACTGGCATTTCTTCATCTCTATTCACTCTATCATTATGATGCATTATACAATGTAATGATGTAATACACCGGAAAGCCCAAATGTGCGCGCCTTGCCAAAAATAATAATAAGAAAAGTATACAATTATTTTCTGCTATGAAAGCCACTATCACTGTCATTTTGTCCTTCCCCAGCCAAAATGAAAGCTTCCCTAATGGCTCGGAGTCTCTTTATGTTTGTGAATTGAACATGAATGTGAAAAGTAGGGACGTCACCTCATCTGTACCGAGTTAGAACTTTTCAGGGATGTAAACAAATTTATCACTTGAGCGTGGCAGGCTGATCTAGAATCTGCGTTTGCCATATTTCTGACAGTGTGATTCCTGGTGTGATTCTAAATGTTACCGAGCCTTTATTTGTTAATAACAAATTTTCCTAAAAAGGGCCCGCCTTTTCATGTTTCATTAACATTAACCTACAATCACAACGCAGCGTTCTGGGCAGGAAGCATATCTCAGGGAAAAGTCACCGTCTGCTGGTAGCTGTGCTCGTGGCTGATTAAATCAAAAAGAATCAGACTAATAAAACCTTGGAAATAAAGCCAACTAGCTGTTGCCTTTCTCTTTCCCCTTACCAAACACTATTTTGAGTTACAGGAGCAGAAAATTATTTTAAGAACCAGATATTTTTAATACACCACAATAAAGTAGTCCCCAAAGATTGCAGTATTGAGCAGACTTTGTTCCACCCAATCCCACCTGATTTTGCCTCTCCTTTTCTTCGCAATGCTACCTTCCCTCCCTGCACTCACAGAATTTTCTGCGTAGATTTCTACAGCATAGCTACTGTATGTCTTAATTATCACCTAGAATCGGCCTCTTATAAACAAGGCCGAACTATAAGAACGGACCTTCAGCTTTGAGTGTCCAGCTTGCTGGCAGCAGCTCTGTCAGTTTGGACCGCAGCATCATTTCAAAACGATATTTTCAGCAGTGTTATTATAATTGAAATTGGAAAGTGGTTGATTAGGTGGAGGCCAAAGACAATTTTTAAGGGAACACAGGGACCTGAGCAGTAACAGATTGCGTCCACTGCATTGTCTCAGCTCTGAGAAACAGCTCCCTTGCAGACCCAGCCACAGACCATAAAGCCCCTAAGTAGGCTGGCCACCGCTTTATGCGCAAAATTTGTGGGATGACATTTTTTTTTCCGCCTGGCAAAATTAGTAGCAATGCATAACGTAATTAATTTTTATACTAAACACGTGTTGTTATTTTTTTTTTTAATGTACAATTACCAAACCATCCAAACCACACTGGAGCACAATCAGATGTGCCTGACAACACATAATTGACATGAGGACGTGCAGGAGAATAACGTGAAAACATCAAATAAACGGTTATTGCTCTTTAGAATCTGCATTTAAAGAGTGAAATTAATCATAATTATGCATTATTAGCTAATAATTGGGTGGAAGCATACAGGGCATATCTTGTTTATTATAGCTGTTTTCACTATTGTTATTATTATTATTATTTTGGGTGGAAAAATTTACCAACCTGAGGTTGTTTTGAAGAATTCCTCATGATTGCCCAGTGTGTACAGGCTGTAAACTGTTTTTGCAGATTCGCTCAATGCGGAAACACAGTCACCTCTGTTGAAGCACTGGGGAAATCCCAAACAACTCCCCAGAGCCTACGGCAGGTGTAAAAAATGTGTGCATTCCATTTCCTGCAAAAGAAGCCTAATGCAAGGAGTAGAACTCTGCTCCTGCTCAGTTATCTGGCTGATCGATGGTTTCTTTATCTACTCTCGTCTCCTCTCTCTATGGTTAGGTAGGCAGACAGATAGGAGATAATTTCCAAAGAGGCATGTGTGCATAATATCATCAGAAAGAAAAGGAAGATAGGGTGTGCACAGTAGGGAAGTGTTAATGGCAGTTGAAAGCCAACAGCTATGTTTAGACTTGAACCAACAGATGACACCCAGTGTTTTCAGACTTCACACTTGCTACAGAATCCTGGTATGGAAGCTACCTCTACCTACACAAGTTCTTTTAGTTTCAGCCATAGTTCAAGTATCCTATGACCAAATTCCCCTGCCAAGAAAGTAACTACAGAGACTAAAGCACAGCAGTGGGGAAAGAGACTATCCTCACAGTGTCCAAACCATCAGTCAAAGCTTGAGCCCTTTGCTGACATAGTTGTCCTGGTCTAAGGGAGGTAAAATACCCACATTTTAATGTCACATAAATTACCAAAAGAGGCAACACATGGAAAAGAAAAGACAGGAAGAGACAGAACAAACAAGGAAATTAAACTCCATGAATTATTAAATTTGTTACGTATTGTTTTAAAAGCTACCTGGTAAGTCAAACCCATTCATTCCAGTCACTTATTTCCCAGACATTTCTCAATCATCTGTGTGTACCAGACACAAGTCCGGACCCTGGGGATTTGGTGAGTAAATGAACAAACAGCATTTCCCCTATACAGCTTTTATGAATGGGGAAAAAGTAGGATCTGATAGTAGTTTGTACCTTAGAGATAAATGAACAGAAAAGAAGGCAGAAAGCACATTGTGAGTTAGTTTTTATACAATTTAAAATATAGTGGTCAGTAAAGACCTTCCCACAATGATACTATTTGAGTTAAGACCCTCATCCTATTAAGATTGAAACTTAGCTACCAGTTAAATGGACAGAAATGATCAAACTGATATAGCAGCCTTCTGGAGGCAGGAGCCCATCATCAGACAATTCTAAGAAGGATGGCATGGTGTGGAGACACTGAGATGGTGTTTCAGTTGGTGAGCTCCCTCCCTTCAAAGAGGAAATGAAAATTCTTCTCAGAATAAGACAACTAGTATACCACTCTTCATTTTTAAACATAAATCAGTTTGTCTTGATTCAGGAGAAACAACACAAAACACAATAAAAAAAAAAAAGAGCAACAGTGCTGAGGTGAGCTCCATCGGGGTGGGGGCACATAGGCTTTTAGAGCACACACATCTCTCTCTCTCTGTCTGTCTGTCTGTCTGTCTGTCTGTCTGTCTGTCTCTGTCTCTCTCTCTCTCCCCCCCTCTCTCATATGTGTGCATGTGTTTGTTTGTGTGTGTTTTATACATGTATATTTATGGTTCTACGTACTTGCTTTATGTGTCTGACTTTGTGTGCACATATGTGGGTATGCTCACACAAGTGCACAAGAGTCTAAAAGAGGTCTGCAATTGATATTGAAAATCATTCACTCCCACCTTACTCACTGAGGTATGGTCTGTCAGTCAACTCTAGAGCTCTAGAGCGTCTTTGTATTGGCTAGTCTTGCTAGCCAGAAAGCTCTAAGGATCCTCCTTTTCAGCCTTCTTCAGCTGGAATCATAGGTTGGCAACCACATCTGCTCATGGGATTTGAACTCCTATGCTCACACCTACCTTCAAAGCAAGCCCTTAAGCAGCCATATTCACAGCCCCACGTTGGTCTTTTTAACATATTTTTTTCTGAGTATTCTGGCCCATGAAATAGAGTCAGTAGGCACATCTACACTATCTATATTTCTTAAGTCATAATTTAGAACTCATAGCTAATGAAGACTTAGGGTTTTTAAATATATAAAATAGCATTCCTCACCCTTGCATCTTAAAATTCACTTCTTAAAAAGATTATAGCTATATGACTAAAAAATGGTCAAAATAAATACAATTTGCATGATTCTAATAAAAAATACAGTTCCTTTCTGGGAGTTATACAGAACTGGACTCTTGCTTATTTTATTTATTTCTATAAGAATTATTTATTCCCATAAGTAGTCTCAGTATAATCTAGTCCCTGGTACATCCCAAATACCCTTCTCCAGCCACACAACCAACCGACAGTGAGTAAGATCATTTCCTCTAAGAGACTCATTCAAGCCGAGGCAGAGGCTACAAAGCAACACTGGCCGTTGGGGTTCTGAAAGCAAACTTGTACCCTGTGTTTCAGAAGGAACCGGAAACATTGTTGGAGACGCCTCAGGCCAGATACCATTACTCCAACACCCTATGTCACCTGGAGAAATTTTCTCTCTTGTACCTGGAGGAGGAATTGAAAGCAATTATTTTACCTCTGTTTACATTGTTTCCTATACATTGTTTCCTATACAGACTCCAAGGGTTGTCTCTGGATGGTGTGCTTCAGGGGCTAAATGTTTTTGAAATCTCTTTCGAATCTCCCACTTGGGCACTCACCTGCACACCAGCTTTATTTCTAATTAGCCTTTGGCAATTTGATGAATTTTTTTTTCAATGCACATTTTTTTTTTTCAAAACATGAAGATGAGACTAGTTTGTGCCAAGCCACCTGTCTTTTAACCAGGAACACTGTTCTTCATAAAGGGTTTGTGTACTACAAGCAGAACTAATTTGGCCCTGCCCAAAATAGATAAAGCTTTCATGTGTAGAAAGCACGAGGTTTCTTCTTGGACCTGAGGTGGCTGTCCTCTCCCTGTATCATACCTCATACCCTTTGTACCTAAGAGCTGTGGTCCCAGAGGCGCCAGTGAGGGACTCCTTGAGCTTTTTAACCAAAGCTCTTCTCACCTTGTACAGGTATCCAAAGGGTGGAAGGTGCGAGAGAGAGGTGGAGAGACACCCCAAATATTGTCATTTCCTGGAGAATCTATTCACAGTTGACTAGAAAATGTGGCTTTACTCATTCAAGCACCTCGTGGCTTTAGCTTGATTTGATCAAACATGTTAATTACGCCTCTCTTTAACATGATTTACAGGACATTACTGACAGCAGGGGAGTGTTTACTTCTCACAGGTAAGATACCAGTCTAAGGGCTGCCTCTGATTTCCATGTAATTAGGAAAATTTGGCCCACCCAGGGGCCTAATAAGATCACTACTGTCTTCCCTCCCTGAAATGCAGGACAAGTCACTAACTAACACGATGCCTCTCTGGTTTGCAGTAACTTTTTTATATGGTGAAATTATACATAATCAAAGAAAAATTGTGTCCATATCACTGTGTTGCCTGTGAATGACTGTGTGTATGGTTAGCTGCTAGCAACTCTATGTGTCATCTAAATGGAAATCAGTCAGTATGTCCTTCCTGTGCTCAGTCAAGTGGTAGAAACTCACCCACATGCATAGAGCCCCTGCTTTGTACATTAGTGTGCTTGTGCATACGTTTGGAAACTCTTGAGGGGGGCACTGCTGCTGCAAAACCAACAAAGCCAGCCTGTGGAAGGTTCCCTGCTCATTGCTGAAGTGACTGAAAACTTGGATGGAAATGAGACCGGAGCCTAAGAGGAGCCATGGCCACAGGAGCGGAACAAGTTTGCAGCTGGGCTCCACTGTCATAGTCATGGCTGTGACATGATTACACAACTCCTTACCTCTCATCTTCGAGGCCACGACCACATTTAGCCACATTCCTTCATCAATCTGGGCAGACCTCTTCCTGGAATGTGACACCTCAGCTAAGGGCTTCTACTAACCTGTACTTTTTATGTGATGATTTGATGGGGAAACGTAGAGGTTTTTTAAGATGATTATTCTCTGTGGCATCAAACATCCTCACCAGAGACACAGGTATGGGACACGCTCCTGGAAAGTGGCTCCTCCACAGCAAAATTCTTTACCCATTTTAAGGATGTGCAAGTAAGGGGCCCATAGATGTTCTTCAGAGACCGGGCAAGCAGAAAAGGGTTTCTCCCTCCGCTTTAGCAGGAGCAGCTTTGTGTGAGGGCGCTGAGTGTCAGCATGAGCAATGTTTGGATGTGCATTGCCAGAAAGAAAAAAAAAATCAGTTTGTGCCATAATATATGTGTGCGTGTTTGGGCAGGAATATTTTTAAAAATACAATAAAATGTTATCTCTTATTAGAAAGATGGATTCTCCTGCTAAAGCAGGTAACCCTAAAAGCGTGTTAACATGAAATACTAAATAAAATGCTACTCGTCTATAATAAATCTTATTACACATTTTGGCAATTTTACTGTGAACATACTGAAGGTTTCAAGCAATGTTTGAAAATAGAAATCTTAAATTGAATCATTGTTGCATGAATATATGCAAAATATTCATTTCTAGCAGTGTGAGGGTTGAGTGCTTTTAAATTGGAGAAATCACTCATGACTTCACCTTTTCATGCAAGATAAAGTTGTATGTGGTAACATCATTACAATGTCATGAGAGGAGTGGAAATCATACAACAGCCCTGCCGAAAGCTAATATACGAAAAAGGCCTTCAATATTTTTCAATATTGTTCAATATTTAAAGGTGCAGTGCAAGGCTTTAAATATATTTTAAAAAAGTCATTAGGCTTTCGATGTCAGTGAGGCCTTTACTGAGCTCAGAGACTAATAAAATCATTGATGAGTTCTCTTTAATATTTAACGGAATTCATGTTTTAGGGAGTTGCCTATTTTCCACTCCTGTCTCTGCAGATGGGGCTAAATATAGATTTTTCAAAAAAATTATATGGAGGTGATTATAGATTTTTTTAACTATAGCACTAAAATAAAACTATTGACTTAATGATGCTGTCATAACAAGAGGAAGGCATTATGACATTTAAATGGGACTTGCCATCACTTCTTCAACAGAAGATGGCTTCAGTGGTTGTTAGCCCACCCATACACACTAAAATCAGGACTGAGAACAAATGAGCAGGGTTTTTTCAATGATGTGCCCAGCCTTGAGTCATCAGTGGAAGGTTAGGATCTGTGGGAAACTGAATTTAAGCAGTGAGGGTAATGGTTGTTGTGACTTCTAGCTTTCTTTGCTTTTATTAGTGTTTATTATTATTATTACAATCAATTATGAAAATGCTAAACATCGTAGTTTAAAAAATCTCATGGTGTGTGTGTGTGTGTGTGTGTGTGTGTGTGAGTGTGTGTGAGTGTGTGTATGTGTGTGTGTGTAAGAACTGCTGTAAGAATAGCCCTTATTTCAATGTATTATTTTTGTGTGCTTCATCTGTGGAAAAGCATAACTCACACTAAGGTAAAGTAAGGCGTTTGGGCTCTGAACTTTAAGCCCCGCTTATGTGTGAAACTGATAACTCCATTTCTGTTTTTCAGCTACCAGTCCAGTGCTATAAAGTCGTGGTCCGCACAATAAAATCAGCTCCCGTGTGAATGTCAACTCCTAAAACCAAATATTCCCATTTATTAAAATAAAAATGTAAATTTATAAATTATCATCCTATTTTTATGTAAAAGCATTCTGGAAAGTACCACATACCATTGTCACATGGCAAACAGCCCTCCCCATCATTGGCTGTTGCTAGGCTACCAGGAAATGGAATGGACCATTGCCAATGATGAATTAACTGATGAGCCAGGATGACAGTAATCTTTGTCACTGGATGCAGTAGCTGTCTGAGCCCTGTCATTTTCTGCATTTCATGTTAAACAGATATACCTAGATTGTAAAACAATACAAAGAAGAACCTGGAAAGAAAGAAGTAAACTTTGACAATCAGAGGGCGGCAGCTTTTTATAAAACATATGAGGCTTATTACCTTCTCTGAAGAATGCGATCCAACATTCATTAGCTTTTCTTTTTCAAATTAAAATCGGTAAGCAAATGAAACTTTGTTCTACATCAATAAAGCAGATGCAAAAGGATACATACTGGCAAGCACACTGCAGTCTGTCTGCACAAAGCCAAAGCATCCAGCTGAAATGTGAAAAATTCACAAAATAATCAGGATGTTTGGTCCATGATGTTAAGCACAGAGATCTGCACATATGCGAGAGAATCCTTATATGGTGAGCTGTGTGGACAAAATGACCAGCTAAATCTGGATGCTTGCGGTTTGTAGATGACATAAATAGCAATGGACAGGACCACTCAGTGACGGATGCCGTGTCTTCACAGGACACAACCTTTCTCCATGCGGAACAAACTCATTTAATTAGCTTAAATGTATTTTTCCATGAATTTTATGTGAAAATATTGGAGTGATTTTTTTTTCTTTCTACTTATAGATTAAACTTTAGACCAATTGGGAACTGTTTTAAGGCAAAGGACAAGGACTCAGAAGCTCTAAACACGTTTTTTTTTTTTTTTTTGGAAGATAATGGTAAAGCCCAATGCATGCTCATGGGCATGAGCATGCCAAAATGAAATGGCAAAAAATAAAATGAAATGGCCTTATGGTGCCAAGGAGGTGTCTAGGAAGTAGGCAGAGTGAGATCTGCCAGCCAGGAAATTATGCTGTAATAAATGTGACTTGTTTGTGAAGCCGGAATACGGTTTTCTAAAACACGCAGAAAAACCTGCAAAGTATGAAAAGAACCAGGTGAAACCTAGACATGCAACTTTAAACCCAGGGGCTTCTGAGGGGAAGCAAGATGTAGAGAGATGTCAGGTGGAGTCAATTAGGAGCTTAAAATGGTATCCGTCTGGCCCAACCATTCCATTCTGCACATAGCATATTTTTCCAAAATTAGACATGAAGACAAATCTCAACAAGTTAGATGGACTCCTAGGCTGGTATCTTCTCACCTGTAAAAAAATCCAGGAAGGGTGCATTAGGTAGCTATTCTTTGCCTGCTTGACAGTAACTCTCAATTAATTGGACTGGTCTTCATAAACACATACAAAGCCATTGTAAGCAGGCCAATGTAGTATGCATATGCATGTATGTGTGTGTGTTTTAACTGTGTATATGTATATGTCTGTGCACATGTGGGTGTGTAGTTTCAGAGCTTCAGCACAAAGAATCTGTCAAAGGGATAGGAACGCCAGGGTCTTGTTAGTCCCCACATTAGCAGAAGATGAATGGCAGGTGGTTCTTTGGACCTAATACTTCACCACACTCAGGCCTGTTGTGTTCTTTGTTACCATGCGGGTTTTTGAAATGATAGATCATAACTACAGGCCCGGCATGTGGATGTGATTGTGTATACTTAATATTTCAGGAGAAGTGCATGCGACCTAATCCAATCACTCTGAAAAATGTGGAAAATGAAAATGCATGAAGAAAGCTGCTGGCATACAAAAGAATAAAGAAGAAATATTGGTGACACTCTCTGTGGATTAGGCAAAATATATTCATGTAGCATTTGAATATATATGTATAAGCACACACATACTGATATGTATATGTGTATATATGTGTGTGTATTATTTATGTACATACACATAGTAGTTAATCAATATATTAAGACAAATCAGATAGGAAACCCTTCT